>NW_024081320.1:27139-203827 GCF_003009895.1 Hyaena hyaena
ACTCTGAAACAGGCTCCAGGCTCTGAGCTCGCAGTCAGCACAGAGCCCGATGCTGGGCTCGAACCCACAAACCGCGAGATCATGACCTAAGCGAAAGTCGGACGCTTAACCGACTAAGCCACCCAGGCACCCCTCCATCCCCTTACTTTTAATATGAAGATGTACTTAGGTCTAAAACGCATTTCTTGTAGACAGCAAGTAGATGGATTTTGTTTTTTTTTCCCATTCTGCTACCCTGTGTCTTTTGATTGGAGCATTCAGCCCGTTTACATTCAGTGTTATTATTGAAAAATATGAGTTTAGAGTCATTGTGTCATTTGTGAGATTTATGCTTGTGGTGTTGTCTCTAGTGTCTTGCGTTCCTTGCAAGATTCCCTCGGAGAGTCCCCCTCAAGATTTCTTGGAAGGCTGGTTTAGTGGTGACAAATTCTTTCAATTTTTGTTTATTTTCGAAGACTTTTATCTCTCCTTCTATTTTGAATGACAGGCCTTCTGGACAGAGGATTCTTGGCTGCATATTTTTTTCTGTTCATCACATTGAAGATTTTCTGCCATTCCTTTCTGGCCTGTCAAGTTTCAGTAGATAGGTCTCTCACCACTCTGATAGGTTTCCCTTTGAATGTTAGAGCCCTTTTCTCCCTGGCTGCTTTCTAAATTCTCTCTTTGTCCTTATATTTTGCCAGTTTCACTATGATATGTTGTGTAGAAGCTCGATTCAAGTTACGTCTGAGGGGAGTTCTCTGTGCCTCTTGGATTTCAACATCTACTTCCCTCCCCAGATTGGGGAAGTTCTCTGCTATAATTTGTTCCAGGACTCCTTCAGCACCTTTCCCTCTCTCTTCCTCTTCTGGAATTCCTATGATACGGATATTGTTCCGTTTGATTGTTTCGCTGAGCTCTCGAACTCTTCTTTCATGTTCCTAGATCAGTTTATCTCTCTTTTTCTCAGTTTCTTCTTTTACTATAATTGTGTCTTCTACGTCACTTATTCTCCTTTCTGCCTCTTCAATCCGTGCATTGGACACCTCCATTTTATTATGTATCTCATTTATAGCATTTTTTTAATTCATCACAACTATTTTTAAGCTCCCTAGTGTTTGTGGCTATTGTTTCTCTGATGTCCTCCCTGCTTTTTTCAAGCCCAGTAATTAATTTTATGATTATTGTTTAAATTCTTGTTAGTTATGTTGCTTATAACTGTTTTGAGCAGTTCTTTAGCTGTCATTTTTTCCTGGAATTTCTTTTGAGGAGAGTTCCATTTTGTTATTTTGGTTAGCTTTCTATCTCTTTTTAATTTTAAAAGCTTGTGGTACACTCTGCCCCCGCAAGTTCTGCTGTATTAGAGAGAGCTCTTTGACTTTTCAGGGCCTGTCCCTTCAGGAAGTGTTCTTTGAATGGTGTCTCTTGGTTTCTCTTGTTGAGCGTTTGGTTCTTTTTTTTCCCCCTACTCGTAGAGGTATTTGGGACTCTCTGCTATGTGTAGTTTGGCTTGTTTCTTGAGGTAGTCCTGGAGAAAGAAAACAGACTACCACAGAGGGAACAAAGGTACACAAATGCCCAGACAATACCAATAAACACACAAACCCAGGCTCAGGTTAAAAACAACAACAATAACAAAACAGCTATCTTGAGAGTATGGGCATGGTTTAGTGTAGGCAGGTCTTTTCTCCACTGTGTCTGCTGGCCTCGTTGAGGCCTCTCCTTGGTGGTTGTGGGAGAAGAATGGCGTTGCCCCAGTCCCTTCTCAACCAAGCATTGCAGATCACTTCTTAGGGTCCAATATCCCTGTGCTGAGGATGTAGCCAAGGTGGGCTGAGTTCTGTGCCCCACACTCTGCCTCGTTTCCAGGTCCCCGTCTATGGGCTTTGTTTATACCACCTGAAACAGGCCCACAGGTTGCTGCTTGCCTGCTGTCAGGGGTTGAATAGGGTTTGGTGGAGGTGTCTCAGCCTCAGATCCACTGGGGTCAAGCAGGAATACAAACCGAGTGCGTTCAGGAACGTAGCAGCTTCAGGTCCATAGAGTCTGTGTCACTGGGCGGCCGCTGCCAGGGATGGTGCTGGGAGGACTGCAGTGCAGTTTTTTCTGGCGCCTTCTGGGACCGGGGGCACCTAGTTCAAAGTCAGCACCCCAGTTAAAACTAAAAAACACTCTTTCCAAGCCGAGGTTTTTCTCTTCTCCAGGGAGGGTTCTATGTGCAATCTCAGCTTCTCTTTCCTTTCCCCTGGACTCCTGGCAGCTCACGCTGCTTGACGCGGCTCATCACTCACCATAGCTGCACGCAACCTGGGTTCCCTCACCTTCCTCCGTATCTCTGGGTCCCGTGCAGTTTTTATCCTCCCAATTTTGCACTCACGCACTTAAGAGATTTCCTTCCCAGTGTATTCTGTCTCTTTCTTTTCCCAAACTCCTGTGGCTCAGTGTCCTATGACTTCAGGCCTTCTCTGTTTGAGAGATGGGTGCAAGCAAAATGCACGAGCGCCCTACTTCTGTACTATCTTGCCGTTCTCTCCTATAGTTTTTATTTTAAAATCTATTTTCTCTGATATAAATATTGCTACCACTGCTTTCTTTTTACTTCCATTTGTATGACAAATGTTTTTCCATGCCTTTGCTTTCATCCCTCCACTTGTCAGGTATGAAATCAGTTGTTGGCAGAATACAGATGAGTTTTGTTTTTTTATCCTGACACCTATGTCTTTTGATTGGAGCATTTAGTCCATTTTAATCAAAGTAATTATTGACAGGTATGGTCATATTGCCATTTTGTTACTTGTTTTATGGTTGTTTTTGTAGTTCTTCTCTGTTCCTTTCTTTTGCTGTTACCTCTCACAGTTTGTTGGCTTTCTTTAATGATATACTTGGATTATTTTCTCTATTTTTTTGCATTTCTATTACTGGATTTTGATTTGTGGTTACCTTAGGTTTATATGTAATACCTTATGCATACAGCAGTCTATATTAAGTTGATGATTGCTTAAGTTTGACCTCATTCTATCTTCTTTTCTACTCCACAATTTAGGTATATGGTGCCATACTTTATATCCCTTTTATTTTGTGATTCCATGACTGATTTTCATAGATATACTTAATTTTATTCTTTCTGTGTTCTTACTTTTCCTACTCCTGCTTATGGTGTTTCCTTCCCACTCAAAAAGTCCTCGTTAACATTTATTGTAGTGCTGGTTTAATGGTCATAAATTTCTTTAACTTTTTTTTTTTTTTTTTTTTTGTCTAGGAAGCTACCCTTCTATTCTGAATGATAGCCTTGCTGGGTAGAATATTCTTAGTTGCAGAGGTTTTGTTTTTGTTTTTGTTTTCTCTCAGCACTTTGAATATATCATGCCACTCCTTTCTGGCCTGCAAAGTTTTCGCTGGCAATCTGCTGATAGCCTTATGGTGTTTTTCTTGAGTGAATATGTTTTGAAAGTACTTTACATCTAAATATTTTCTCAAAACTTGGTAATTAATAATTGAAGAGGCAGTGACTATTTTCTGTATTGCCTTTATGTTTCTCAAAATGTACTAATTATATTTATTCCAATGTAATTTTGTTGTGTGAAACTGCCGGATGTACTCTATAACAGGGGAGGTTATAACATAATCCAGCTCTACTTCATTATTAATTATTGGACACAGAGACATTGAACTCTTAATGGTAAAATATTTTCACTATTGTTATGAATTGGTGCACCTTTTAAAATGCAGATATTTGGGTGCACATCTTTTACCATAGAAGACTATTTTAATACATGCTATCCGCTTGTTCAGAGTACAAGCTACAAAATGCATTTGGATTTACATTTTCCATGTCAGTTCTTGCTAATTCTGGTACAGTGTATCTTTTCAACAGTTTCAGAAAGAATGCCACTTGCTCCAGGTTACACAGTTGGTTTGTTTTCAGAATCAGGTCCACAATCTTTTGACTTGTAATCCAGGAATATTTTGACTACATCATTTTGCCTCCTATTTGGTAAAAAAGAATATATACTATTTTCTGATGAAAGGCTCTCAATATTAAATATTTCTACATAGAAATTTCAGGTTCTTAAAATTCAACTTTGCCAGTAAAATCTTAAGCTCTTTTTCTTCTATTGCCAATATTTGTTTTCTTGGCAAGCTTTGTGTTTTCATCAAAAATGTCTGGTAATTTTGTTCTATTTGAACTATGTAAAATAGTATCTAAGTTGTGCACGTTCAGCTTACAATAAATAAAGACAAGCTGATGGTACTTCAGATATTGGGGCAAGTCAGGCACCAAGGTGAATAGTGAACCAACATACAAAAAGCAAGTCTTTTGGAAGCCATTACTTGGGGGGAAACACAGAAAATAGTGCCCTATAGTCTACTGTTGACCAGTAGACTAAATCCTTGTTTTTAGCCCCATTCCACCGATACGGTGGAACAAGCCTCAAACTCTTCCTTGATGCATTCCTAGATTCCCACTACAGCCTTCCTGAGCTAGCTGGAAGGCCAGTGGCCTGGTAGACCATCTTCAAAGGCAGAAAATAGATGCATCAATGCCAGGAATCTAACTTGAAAGTTTGAGGTTTGTTAAATATCTTTTTTTAGGAGATTATTAATCATTCCTGTGTCATGCATCAAGAGCTGGGATGCAATAGTAGCATCAACAATCAGTAAATCCTATTTTTTAGCCCCATTCCACCAATATGGTGGGACAAGCCTCAAACTCTCCCTTGATGTAATCAAGGAGGAAGCATTCCAAGATTTCCGCTACAGCCTTCCTGAGCTAGCTGGAAGACCAGTGGCCTGGTAGAGCATCTCCACATCCTACTGATATTGATTCGCTTAAATATACAGTTGCAGCCAATTTCCGTAGTGTTCTAGGAGCCCTGTTTGAAGGTGAAGAAATAGTTTGATTTTACCTCTATGCAAGTAAGAAAAACAGAAAATAGTGTCTAAGGTTACTAAGCTAGATCTTATGGAAGTGCAGCCTTGTTTAGAGAGAGCAGAGTCTAAGGATGGAAGGGCAAGTCTAATGGTTACCCTCAAGTTCTGTATTCATAATGACTCAGTCAATTATGTGACTCAGCTTATTTGTGCGTTTTGAATACAAACCTGAGAGAGATGAGAATTTTCCTGTTTAAAGATTATTCTGAAAAGCTTTCTATATCCTTAAATTGTCTTTATCAAGATTATAAGAGACAAGTAAACTGTTACATTAATAATTCTTATTTGTCAAAAGGATTATTTCTATATGAGTTCATTCCAATTTCCTAGACAATATATGTTTTTATGAGGTGTTTAAAATAAGTGGTCCAAACACTCTTCACTGCAAGCAAGGAGAAACTCTTCAGAGCACTAACTTGAGGAAAGGAGCAGCCAAACCACAACAGCAGAGTACATATTCTGAAACACTTCCTGAATCACCAGACCCAAGACAGTACCGGACCTCTTCAGTACCGGACCTCTTCTTCTTCTTTTTTTTTTTTAAATATTTTTTTTAATGTTTTATTTATTTCTAGGAGACAGAGAGAGAGACAGTGTGAGCAGGGGAGGGTCAGAGAGAGAGGGAGTCACAGACTGAAACAGGCTCCAGGCTCTGAGCTGGCAGTCAGCACAGAGCCCGACGCGGGGCTCGAACCCACGAACTGTGAGATCATGACCTAAGCGAAAGTCAGACGCTTAACCAACTAAGCCACCCAGGCGCCCCAGTACTGGACCTCTTCTTATTGGAGCCACCAATATAGCCTGCTCTTAGGAGCAGGAGTATAACAGGTTTTCCCAAAACACACACACACACACACACACACACATACACACACACACACGAAAACAGTGACCTAGACAAAATGACAGGGTGGAGTAATTCAGCTTAAAATAAATGTCTTTCATGAACACCCAAATCTACTCCTAAAATTTAATTAATTTTATCTCAAATGTGGCTGGAGGCATAAGTAGTTAGATCGCTCAAATCTCCACAGCCAGCCATGTCTCAGTAGTTGTTGATCATGACACCAGGTCCTGGTAATATCATCCATTTTATCCATTTTCATCATTGATGTAGATTAAATCAGACTTACAGTGGTTAATATCAGCTGTTACATTGGCTGAAATAATGGATTAATTGTGCCACAATTAATATATTTCATATGTAAAGACAAGACTTTAAATAAAGATCAGAAGAGGGGCTGAAATTTCAGGCTATAATAAAGTTGAAGCAATCATGATGGAAAATTTCAACTAACAAATGAAAACTTTCTTCTATTGTCACATTTTGGTTGTAATATAAAACATATATATATATATATATATATATATATATACACACACACACATATATTTAATCTTTTATTTGAAACTGTGTTTTTACTTTTTGATTATTGCTGTAGACTCAATTCTGGAATTCTGCGATTTGGATACAATGACTTCAGTGAAACTTGACCTTTAATATTTGATACAACATTTATAATATACTTGTCAAAGTAAACTCTGAAGTTTAGGAACAGTATAAAAATTTTGCTTTGCAATTCAGAATTGTAAAATCAATCCCTATGAGTCCGTTGATAGAAACTGTAGTTGGAAGTTTTGTTTTACCATCATACTAACTTCCATTAGAAGAATGCAAGGCTGTTGTAAAGAAGCACATCATAGAAGAGACTAAACTTTGGTTTTATGATTTCCAGTTTGACTCATTAGGCCACTTGTTGAATAATTGTTAGAGTTAAAATAAAGTTTCAATTTTTAAGAATTGAATTATAAAATGTTGAGTCTGTATCATTTAACTCTTTTGTTGTTGTTGTGGTTGTTGGAAATCCTCAAGCATCTGGGAAGAAATAGTGAAAAAATTTTAAATATTTTCTGTTACTGGAGTACCTGAGCGCCTTCAGCATCCCACTCTTAATTTCAGGCAAGGTCACGATCTTGGAGTCATGAAATCAAACCCCACATCCTACTCCATGCTTGGTATCGGGTGTGCTTGAGATTCTCTCTCTGCCCCTCCCCTGCTTGCATGCTCTCTTTAAAAAAATATTTTATGTTGCTTTTGGTTAAGTATTACCACCTTTTGAGATGTTACAAAATTCTCGACCTTTTAAACCTATGCAATTTAATGACAAAATACTATCATGAGATCACAGGCATGGATTTTTATTAGTAACTTCTTGGTACTATAATAATATTTCTGCACATACATAAAGAGAAAATTGTCACCAAAAAAAGGTAAAAGATAAATAGTTTGTGGTTGGATATTCTTAAAAGAATAAATGGACCTGCCATGTTATAGTCTGCTCTTTCAGAACATCATCCTTTTGGCATTATTATTAACCATATGGCCTTTATAATTGCTGAATATGCTGATCATTTTATTATTCTTGATACTACTAAGGTTACTGATTCTCCTGTAGCATAAAGTAAAGAAGCTCAAGCCAGGCAAATGGCAATGTCTTGCTTTCCTTATTTTTTTCCAGAGGATATTTTCTTTAACATGGGAATAAAAAAGGTCAAATAAGTTTGAGAAACATGAAATCGAATAGAGTTTATAAAGTTCATTTTTGTAGGATTTCTTTGAGTCTTTACTATGCTAGTGTGAACTATGAATCATCAAATGGGGATTTTGTCTCTTTCTTTCAATATATTTTATAACCCTAACTCATCACCACAAAATATCTGTCAGCTCTGGTGTTTTGAGGAACACACTTTAGTAAATATTGGTTAAGTTTGATAGGTAAAAGGTCTTGAGTAGATTTTCTTTTATTTTAAATGAGAAAATGACTCATACTTAGCTAAAGTTTGTATTGTACACTTCTGATGCCAGACAAAATGTTAAATGCTGGTATATTTGTTTTCTATCGCTACCATAACAAATTACAGCAAACTTAGAGGTATAAACCAACACAAAGTTATGTTCATGCAATTCTATGGTCCAGGACCCTGACATGGGTCACATTAGGCTAAAATCAAGGTATTGACAGGTTGTGTTACTTATTGGAGGATTTTGGGTAAAAATCATCCCTTGCGTGTTCCAATTGTTGCCAGAATTCAGTTCCTTGCAGTTGTAGGACTGAGATCCCCGTTTTCTGGCTGGCTGTTAGCTGAAGGCCATTTCAGTGTCTAGAGTTCTCCCATGTGCTTTGGCTCCTCTTTTCAGCCTTCAAAGCCAGCAGTGGTGAGTTGAGTTTCTCTCTTCAAACACCTCCTCCATCTTTTATCTTATTTTTCTGAGCCAGGAAAAGGTCATAATTTTAAGAACTCATGTAATTACATTGGGCCAACCTGCTGTATTCCAGGTTATTTACATTTGTAAAATCTCTTTTTGCTATGTAAAGTAATATACTTCTTGGTTCTAGTCTTTATTCTGCCTACCAAAGAGGGTAACAGAAGACTGAATGAGACTCTGCCCTCCAGTGACTTTTAGTTACTGTTGGTGCCATGCTCCCATAATTCATAAGTAAACATTAATCATTAATATGATATTTTAAGAAATTTATGATGAGATCTGAAAGTTAAAATGATCACACATCCCTTCAGTATAAGAATACTTGCTAAAGCAGCTGTGATATATTTTCATGTTAGGTTTGAGTGGATATTCCTGAGGGAAATGCTACCTGGCCATGGTAAAGCCTGTATCTTCAGTCCATTCCTCAAACCTTATTTGGAAATGACTGCTCGCTCTCTCTCTCTGTCTCTCTCTCTCTCTCGCCCTCCCCCTTCGCCTCCCTCTTCCCTCTGTCTCTCTCATATTTTCAGTCTAATATATGAATCTGTTTGAAAGCAAGTTGTTCTTACATATAAGGCACTCCATTCATAATTCTTTGAATTACATCTCTCTCCTCTATCCAGGCCAGATATAGAAATGGGGTTTAGTAAAGACAGATGCTGATAAAATTGTACCGAAAATATACTACTCTCTACCCTGAGTTACTGCTTTTTGTGGTTACACTTTTTCTCACTCTCCTCCTGTCAAACATCTTTCTGATTTCTAGTCATAATTTTGCTTTTAGTTTCTTTTAATATGGATGACTCTTGGGGCGCCTGGGTGGCTTAGTCGGTTAAGCGTCCGACTTTCGCTTAGGTCATGATCTCGCGGTAGTGGGTTCGAGCCCCGCGTCGGGCTCTGTGCTGACTGCCAGCTCAGAGCCTGGAGCCTCTTTCGGAGTCTGTGACTCCCTCTCTCTCTGACCCTCCCCTGCTCACGCTGTCTGTCTCTCTCTCTCTCCTAGAAATAAATAAAACTTAAAAAAAAAAAAAGTTGTCTGAATGACTCTTTTACCTATGATTGTTCAAAGCACTAGTGTGTCCTTTGGATAAAATTAAGTTAAAGGGTGCATTTCTTTCACCTACCTCTTTGTTTTAGTAATATTAGCTTGTTAATTCTTTGGGCAGTGCATTTTAAATGAAATAGGATAAATATCTCTTTTGAGCATGCATTTTATTGAGTGTAATGAACTCTTTCTTTAGTCAGATCTAGTTTCCATTTTCCTTGAGAAACGCTATATAAATATTCCAACTTTTTTCTTTGGATTGGCCTTTCTAAACTCTATGCAGACCATTTCCCTAGGGCTAACGTATTCTTTTCTCAGCTTTAAATATGGAAATTAGTTTGGTTATTCTCCCTCGAGACTATCTCCTGGTCACTTGTATTAGAATTTGAGTTTCCCCCAATATGTGACCCACTCTTTTACAGATTATTTTTCAGAATGGGTTACTTCTATATCCCATTAAGCCCAGTGAGTACTTATATAACTCTTGAATTATGAACATGGAGTGATTAATTCTGCTTCATCCTTTTTGTGAATACTACATCTCTATTAGACCTGACCTTTTTCATGTCTTTGAAATAACATTCTCTCTCCAGCTTCTATCACTTCTTTCCTAGGAAAAAAAGGCAAATTAAAACAGTCTTTTGTGTGACAGAAGATCCATTCATTGATGGGTTTTCTGAAATCCCATAAGGTTAGTTATGGCTAAATAAAACTATAAGAAATATTGTTTATGATAAGGAATTGACAAATTATACTGCACATGTATCCTCAATATTGGCAATATTTAAAATCAGTGTTTTTAGAGAATGGGAAAGCTATTTATTCCAGATATTCTCACATAATATGGTTATTCATTTTGATTAGACTTATAATTCTGACACAAGTTTTAGAAATTATTTATTGGGAATACATACTCAGGTGAATCTTGTTCAGTGGAGAAAATCACCAAAGTTTTGACTATTAAATAAACAGCTACTCCTTGTTATAATCATTGGCTCTTTGAGGTCTGTTCAGTATTAGTCTATTAGGTTACTGCACCATAAAGAAAGAAAGCAAAATTAGACAAATGTCCTCAACCTTCTTGCTCAAATCTGAACTAATATTTAAAACTTGAATCTAAACATATACTGAAAATTAGCTCCTTTCTTTTTTTTTAAAGTTTATTTTGAGAAAGAGAGAGAGTCCATGAATGGGGGAGGGGCAGAGAGAGGGGGAGAGAAAGAATCTCAAGGAGGCTCCACAAACTGTCAGTGCAGAGCTCAGTGTAGGGCTCAGTCTCACTATCTGTGAGATCATGACTTGAGCCAAAATCAAGAGTCCAACGCTTAACCAACTAAGCCACCCAGGCACCCCAGCTCCTTTTCTAATAACATATTGTCATCTACAAGGAATATATTTTGGCCAAATATCATGATCAAAGGAGGCCATGGCATCTTCGGTGTATGAGCATTGTCAGAGACACTTCCTGGACAGTAGGTGCCAGAGCTCTAATCAGTTTCAGGCAAGGAATTGTGGTGTTCGAGAGGAAAAGGAGCATCAATGATGTTAAATGACTTCATGAATAAGGAGCCCAGAAATACAAATACCTGCCACTCACCCTGAGAAGGAAAGGAAATAAAACCAAATTTTCTAATTTAATTTGCCCTAAATCCCAAAGCAGGAAATCTGGGTAACTTGAACTGGATCACTAGAATACTTCTTTTTGCTAAGATACATGTTTTCAGACCAAAGTAGTAGAATAATGCCTGCTTTATATCATATCACCTGCCCTGATCCTCTCTGTACCGTATGGATCTCAGATCTTTTCACATTTCACTGAGTTCAGGAAAGAGACAAATCAGCTTCTGTCCTTTCTGTGGGAGTAGTCCTCTTTTAAGACTAGATATGGCTGCATATTAGGAATACATAAAAATAACTGGTTTAATTAATGCAAAATTTAATTTCTCTTTCAAAATTAAAGACATGAGGTAGGCAATTTTAAACACCTGTTTGGTGTTTCCACAGGTGGCATTTTCCTATCTCCTACTAACATTCTATTCCATCAGCCACAGCATAATGACCTTCATTCCCAAGGTAGCCACATAGACAAAAATGACTATTAGAGGTATCACCATTACATCTCCATTAGTAGAGCAGAAAAGGGGAAAAAATGTATCTTTAAGCAGACATCATAGAAATCTCAGATAGTCAGAAAAGAAAAAGAAATCAAAGAAATCCAAATTGGTTAAGGAAGAAGTTAAATTTTCATTGTTTGTAGATAACATGATACTATGTATAGAAAGCCCTAAAAACTCCACCAAAAAACTACTAGAACTGATAAATGAATACAGTAAGGTCTCAGGATACAAAATCAATATACAGAAATCCATTGCATTTCTATACACCAATAATCAAAGGGAAATTAAGAAAACAATCTTACTTAAAATTGTACAAAAAATAATAAAATACCTAGGAATAAACTTAACCAAGGTGGTGAAAGACATGTACTCTGAAAACTATAAAACATTGATTAAAATATTTGAAAACAATACAAACAAATGGAAAGATATTCTAAGTTCAATGATAGGAAGAACAAATATTATTAAAATGTCTATGATACCCAAAGAAATCTACAGTTTTAATGTAATCCCTATCAAAATACCAATAGCATTTTCACAGAACTAGAACAGAAAGTCCCCATATTTCAATGGAACCACTAAAGACCTTGAATAGCCAAACCAGTTTTGAAAAAGAAGAACAAAACTGGAGGTATCACAAGCTCAGGTTGACAAGATAAATTACAAAGTTGTGGTAATCAAAACAGCATGGAACTGGCACAAACATAGACATGGAGATCATTGGAAAAGATTAGGGAGCCCAGGATTAAACCCATTATTATGTATATGGTCAGTCAATCTTTGACAAAGGAGCCTGCAAGAATATGCAATGGGGAAGTGTCTCTTCAACAAACGTGTTAGGAACACTGGACAGCTATAAGTAAAAGTATGAAGCTGGATCACTTATGCCATACACAAAAATATACTCAAGATGGGTCAAAGACCTAAGTGTGAGACCTGAAACCATAAAAATCCTAGAAGAGAGCACAGGCCATAATTTCTCGGACATTGGCCACAGCAGCATCTTTCTAGATGTGTCTCCTGAGGCAAGGGAAACAAAGCAAAAATAACCTACTAGGACCATATCAAAATAAAAAGCTTCCATACAGAACAGGAAACAACTAACAAAACTAAAAGATAGCCTACTGAATGGGAGAAGATATTTGCAAATGACCTATCTGACAAAAGGTTAGTATCCGAAATATATAAAGAATGTATACAACCCAACACCAAAGCCGCAAATAATGCAATTAAAAATGGGTAGAAGACATGAACAGACAATTCTCCAAAGAAGACATTCACACAGCCAATGGACATATGAAAAGATGCTCAGCATCATCCATCATCAGGGAAATACAAATCAAAACCACTATGAGATATCATTTCACACCTGTCAGAGTGGCTAACATCAAAATACCAGAGACAGTAAGTGTTGGGGCGAGGATGTGGAGAAAAAGGAACCCGTGTGTACTGTTGGTGGGAATGCAAATTGACACGGCCTCTGTGGAAAACAAGATAGAGTTTCCGCCCAAAAAAAATTAAAATAGAGTTACTGTATGATCCAGGAATGCCACTACTAGGTATTTTTATTTAAAAAATACAAAAACACTTATTTGAAAGATTTATGTACCCCCTTGTTTACTGCAGCATTATTTACAATAGCCAAATTATGGTAACAGCTCAAGTGTCCTTCGATAGATGAATGGATAAAGAAGTGATACACACACATACACACACACACACAAACACACACACACACACACACACACACACACTGGAATATTACTCAGACATAGAAAAGAGTAAAATCTTACCGTTTGCAACAACATGAATAGATTTAGAGAGAATAATGCTAAGTAAGGTCAGTCAGTCAGAGGAAGACAAATACTACATGATTTCACTCATATGTGGGATTTGCTAAACAAACCAAAGAAAGAAAGGAAAAAGACAAACCAAAAAACAGACCCTTAACTATGAAGAAGAAACTGACGCTTACCAGAAGGGAAGTTGGTAAGGTGATGAGTGAAATACGTAAAGGGTATTGAGAGTACACTTACCATGATGAGCACTGAGTAATGCATAGAATGTTGAATCACCTGAAATTAATATAACATTGTCTGTTAAGTATACTGTAAATTAATAGAAAAAGAAAGATAGGTAAAATGTGCTCATTCCAAATCTAGTAGCCCTTTAACCTGCATATGCCATTTTTTGTAAAGAACTTGCAGTGCTTTACAAGATTCCATTCACCCATTACAAAGCTTTCATTTTCAATAAAGGAAAGAAGATGTCCAGATATGAAACAGCCACGTGTATAAATGATATTAATAAGTATGCCCAAAGTCAGAATTTTAAGAAGAAGAAAACACTCCCCGGAATATCAGTCTTTGTTTGAGAATTTTTTATTTTGTGCTTATTTTGTTTTTCCATCATGCTCTCTTTTGGATTGTTTTTCCTTTGAGAAGATTTTCCATCTTATTTATTTTCCAGATCTATTATTTGGAGTTCTCATAAGTTAATGCTTTGAAAACTTCATAATTAATAATAGCAAAGATTAATTTATTTTTATTTTAAATTAGGAGATTATTTGGTTTTTTAATTATTTATGTGACTAATATTGTCACAGACTACTCCCTCCCAAGAACTGTATCAGGACATCTTATTTTGTTGACATTCTGGATTTTCACACAACCCTTTGTCTTTAATTTTAAACCAAGAAGGTGGAAGATGAATACAGTCAATGGTAGTGGTGATAACCAGCATGGGGTGAGAAGGGAGAATGCTCCATGTATATGTGTGTATTCCTGCAAACCTTTGCAGTTGTGAGTTATTATCTCCTTTCTCCCTCAGTTTTGCTGTATTGAAATTCCATCTCTACCGGCCTGGCACGGTCACAGATGTTTCACAGGCTGAGAAACATTGGAAAACAGTGGTATATAGAAACACCAGGGTGGAGAAAAACAAAAACACACCCTGAGGAGGAGGACTACTGTCTTGTCTCAACAAGATGGTGGCTACACAAACTGTTTCAGTATATCTTTAAAAAACAATTCTATCAGTGTTCTAGATGAGTGCTCTGTTTCTGCATGGTATTAGCATATTTTTTGACAATCCATGATGGTGTTCCTGAGCTGTAATTAAATGTTAGAAGTTCGAGATCTTTTTATCAAATTACATAGTATCCCATAAGTTTACAAAATATTTTGAAATATATTTTCATATGGATTAAACCGAGTAGCATCTCTCCAGTGTCTTTTTTTTAGTTAACTTTTTGTCTCAATTCAAGAGTGATAGTTTTACATTGTTTTATCTTTAATAGGAAAGATATTTTATTCCAGGAAGACAGCTAAGAGATGAATCACAGTCTTTTATTTTGGAAGATATGACAATCATCCTAAATTCCTAATTCTGTACAAATAAATAGCAGAGTTCTCAGAAACATATTTATCTATTTAGAAGTATGAATTACTGGTTAATAGAAAAACAAATGCAATTTTTAAAAACTCAGAGTGGGTTCAGAACTCAGTGTTTTATTTTAACTGAGAGCCTCTTCTCCCTATTTCTTTATTGGTCAACTCAGTGGTTCATTTTATGAAATAGTGAGCACATTCATCTATGCAAAGAACTGTATTAGATGCCAAAAGTAAAAAACAGACTTTATCTTTCAAAAGTTTAATTTTTAAATGATTTTTATTTATTTTTGAGAGAGAGAGAGAGACAGCATGAGCAGGTGAGGGTCAGAGAGAGAGGGAGACACAGAATCTGAAGAAGGCTCCAGGCTCTGAGCTGTCAGCACAGTGCCCAGCTAGGGGCTCAAACCCACAACCTGGATGACCATGACGTGAGCCGAAGTCGGATGCACAAGTTCTAGAGCCATCCAGGTGCCCCAATATTAAAAATATTTTTAAGTGATACATTATAATAATAAGAAATTATTAAAGAAAATGGATACATTCACTTGGGTGGAATCATGAAAAAGTAACTGAAATGGATCTAGAAATGTTGATGTAATTATGGTCTCTACAGACAAGTTGGACAAAGCTTTCCAAACAGAAAATTGAAGGAGCAAAAGCTCAAAAGGAGTAAAGGAGTGAGTATGCTTATTCTAATGTGGGCCAGACATTGGGCTTATTACTGACCCTACAATGATGAATATGAAGGAATTTCTACATGATGGATTCAGTCTGTTAACAATCTGAGAAGAGCAAGTAGTGAAGTTTTGTCATTTAGACCAGGACCATCAAATGGAGTGACAAAGTAAAGGATATTGGAACCCAGGGAAAAGAGATTATTTAGGAAAATGTTAGTGCATGTGTGTGTGTGTGTGTGTGTGTGCACGCGCGCGTGTGTGTGTCTGTCTGTCTAAGTTTGTGAGAGACATAATTATAGTTGTGATTTAGGTAGATTAATTTGGTAGTAATAAATAATGTGGAGTTGGTAAAATGGAAGTAATGAAACCAGGGAGGAGTTTACTTCTGGATATTAAATTCACTTTTTCTAAGTAAGGTTTTACATTTATCTCTCTCCCTTTTAATGTTTTTATTCACTGGGTTCTGGCCTTTGTTTTTTAATGGGAGATAGATGAAGGTAAGCAAGGTCTCTTGCCCTTTCTTCACTTACCACCTGCTTGGGTTTCTCTTATCATATAGCTTACATGGTCTGTCTGTTGCTTCTCACTGTTTATTCCTGCATCCATTGTTTTTTTTTCCTATAGTCTCTTTTGTCTCTGATGCCAATTCCCGGTACTCAAAAGCTGGTTGAATATATTACTGCCCACTTTCAAATTCTGATCTTTAAGTTCTTATATGAATGTATGTTTCATTCAGGTTGGCAGTTCAATTTATTATAAGCAGAGCTTATACTGACAGAATCATATATTCTGGTTTTTTCATTTAAAAAAATATAAAAGAGAAGAAATTCTGGTGCCTCCGATAAAAAGGCTGCCCAATTACAAGGTGGTATAGGACCAGATGTACGAGTATAGAGGAAAAGGATCAGGAATCATAGCAGATAAGATGACAAAGGGACACCACTGTAGGACTGTGGCTAAGAAAGGGAACATGATAGTGGGATACATGATAGTAGGATCATAAAATGTAAGAACCATAAGGTATTCAGCATTAATCAGTCCCTACAGATCTGGGCTTAGCAACAAAAGGAGTGTGATGACAGGGCCTGCCTAAGGCACAATTGCAAGGTAAGTGAATTTGACTGCAGCAGCTGCTGACCAGTCTTTTCTTTTTTTCTTTTTTATTTTTTTTAATTTTTTTTTTAGCATTTATTCAGTTTTGAGAGACAGAGAATGAGTGGGGAAGGGGCAGAGAGAGGGAGACACAGAATCTGAAACAGGCTCTGAGCCATCAGCACAGAGCCTGATGTGGGGCTTGAACCCACAAACTGTGAGATGATTACCTGAGCTGAAGTCGGATGCTTAACTGACTGACCCACCCAGGTGCCTCTGACCAGACTTTTCCACACCCTTTTCCATTGCAGTGATGCCCACCCGTCTGGTAAGTTATCAGTCAGCACTGCCACCATCCTGTGGCCTACCACCCTGGCCTTGCCTTACATTGCAATATTATCTGGTTCTCTGGCTCTCTTTCTACCATCCTCAAAATTTGCAATCAGGATCCCAGAGCTCTGAAAACAGGTTTGGAAAAAGAAAGTAGTTTTGTTTTCAGAGGAGAGCTTGAAACAATAAGACTTAAACCCAATGTAATGCGACTCTGCAATGGTTCAATTTCAAACAATATGGCATGTAGTACAGAGATATGTTGGGATGGGGAGATGTAGTATCTCCTCTTAGAAGCGTAGTATACGTACATATAGTATAGTAGTATAATATACTACTGGCCTGTAGTATATTTTCTTGTCCTGTAAAACAAGATCTTTTACTATTTTCTTATTCTATAAAAATATTTAAACTAAAACCACATTATGCATGCAACTGTCTACCATAATACATAAATCTGGCATATAATATTTTACAATAGCTTAGGTAATTAAATGGGTACAAAAACCCATTATTCATTTAATCTCAAAACATATTGTTCTGTACTTTTTCTCACTGAATGTCAATCTATTTGTTTCTGACCAGCTTTTCAAGTTAATAAGGATAATTTAAATTCAGAGTGTATTCTGCCAGTACTGTATAAACTAAGAACCCTATGTTAGATGTTACAAGCAAACTATATATGTATACACACATAAGTCAGTATGTATGTATATGTATTCATACATTCTCCTGTTTGAAATCCAGGTCATTCACTAAAATATTTTTAAACATTAAAACAAATTAGAAAATGGTTGGTCTCACTCATTCCTTTTTTCTACACCAGAAAATAGTACTACATATATTGAAACTCAAAGTCACATCTCTTGAATCTTTCCTATTTATCTCAGAATATATAAAAGTCTTCAGAACTATATTTTGAAAGTTTTAATCAATATGATGATTCCCAACACATCAAAGGAAAACAGCTGAGGAATAAGTCTTTTAAATCCATGATCTTTTACAGGAAGTTCTATTTAAAGCAAATCATCACAAATAGTGTGCTTTCATTACATTTTCTTACTAAACTCAAAATCTGCCTTCTCAATACACACATTCATTCATTCATTCCACAAATTGTTTATTAATATCTTTATGTACCAATATAAACAAGACAAAGTTTTTGCTTTCATGACTTCTAAATGTTATTAGGAAGGGAAAGACAATGAACAAATAAAATAATGACTATCAGATGAGAATGGGTGCTATCAAGAAAATAAAACACAGTGACAGGACAGTGAGCACATGATAAGATAACACTTCAAATAGGAGGGAAGTAAAGGCCAATTAGAGGAGGTGATCTTTGAGCTGCGATCTGAATTTTGCCAAGGATCTAACTATGCAAAGATCTGAAGGAGAAGCATTCCATGCACAAGGAAGAACAAACTCCAAGGCCCTCAAGGAGGAACAAACTTAGGAGATTTGAAGATTAGAATGTATACTGATGTGGCCATGGTGCAATAACTGAAGAATCAAGAAGAAAAGCAATCAGAGAGAAAGGGGTGTGCACCAAACAATGGAATGCTTTTTAGGCCTGTTAAAGAACTCAGGTTTGAGTCTAAGTTAAAGCAGAAGCTGGTGAAGAGTGTTAAGCTGGAGAGTGAAATTACTTTTTTTTTTTTTAGAGATGGTTTCATTGCTGTGTGAGAGACAGATTGCAGGCAGACAGGAGTATAGAAACAGGGGCTAGTGGAAGACTGTTGTGGTTCTTTCTTTTTTTTTTTTTTTAATGTTTATTTATTTCTGAGAGAGAGAGAGTGAGAGAGCACAAGAGGGGCAGAGAGAGAGGGAGACAGAAGATGCAAAGCAGGCCCGGCGCTGACAGCAAACAGCCAGGGTAGGGCTCGAACTTAACCTTGAGATCATGACCTGAGCCAAAATCAGATGCTTAATCCACTGAGCCACCCAGGCACACCGAGACTGTTGCAGTTCTTAAAGATAGTGTCTAGGTGGCTCAGACTAGGGTGGTAGTAACTGGGATGGAGAAAAACTCAGGCTATATTTTAGAGGTAGGGCAAAGAGAATTTACTTTTTATCGGGGTGTGTGACAAGGTATAGAAAGGAATCAAATTTAATTGTAAATCCCAGTCAAGCAATGGCACTTAATCATACTTGTGACAAAAGTAAAAAATAATTTAAAACTAATCTATATTAAAGTCACTTGTTAAACTAATACTATTGGAAACAAGATTCCTTTCATTTTAATATGATAAAATTCTATTCAAAAAATATTTAAGTGCCTACTATGTGCAAAGCACTTTGATAAGACTTACAAATCTAATATAAAAGATACCAATCTGTGCCCTCAGCAACTACTAAAAATAGAAGACATAGAATTAAGTGGAGAACTAATTTGTAGATAATACTTTCAAATGAAGTAAAATATTTATTAAATGCCTACCATGAGCACAGCACTGCTAAGAATAAAAGGTGGTTATACACAGATGAAAAAAATGTGCCACTGGCAGCAAGTAATTTAAAAGCTAAATGAAAAACATAATTTTCCTGGAATTAGCTACCAGAAATTATAAAATTTATATCTATCCATTCTATCTTCAATAAGTTGGGAAGTGATCATTGTTGTATCACTTTGGAAATCCATTTCTCTACTTGCCAATGGCACCTAGCAGTCATATTCCTTTCCCTTTTTTATAGCATGGCTCAGCAAAACATGTCAAAGGGACTATAGCAATCAGCATATTGTGTTTGTCTTATACTTTGCTTGGCTCATGCTGTTTTAGGTAGAGAGGCTGCAATGCTAAATTAAAAGGCTACGCACTCACAGCAAGTGGGTTCTGATGACCTAAATGATTGGAAGGAGAGTAATTTGCTTTGCCATCTGAACTCTGAATGTGCAGAGCAGAGTTGTGCATGGAGCAACAGCTCTGTGCTTCTCTGTGCATTCATGCATTAGGATTTCCCATTCCACATAATTAGTCACTCTATATTAAAATAATTAATAAGAAAAGGTTTGAGGATCTTGCATGTTGCTAAAGGTGTGTTGCCACCAGCATAAAAATGCTTCAAATACATCTGTGGAATATGAAATGATTTTAAACTATCATCAGACATTTTCAGGGCTGGGTAGAATAGTGACAAAGAGTTTGAGTTTTACAGAATGACTGAAAGCACATTATCTGCTACTTATAATTGTAGGTGTTAAATGTCAATAGGCTGTTTTCATTGTGAAGAAATGTTTTGCATTATGTCATAGCCAATGAATGGTATGTTTATATTCATGAGGTTCATGGCAAAGGTTTGTAAAAATGCTTAAGGAGTGGAATTGTTACATATGGAAGCAATTGAAGGTCAAAGCCCAGAATCTTACAGGTGAAATCTATTCTCAGAGACTTGGTGCAGCTGACTTCTCTCTGAGTTCAGATGAGTACCTACAGGCTGGATCTGGCCCTCATGGTGATAAAAATAACATGTCCTCACACTTATGATGATAGACACCTGCTATTTAGACAATTTCCACCAATGGCAAAAAAAAAGAAAAGAAAAAATCCTCATTGCCAGCGCCTCCCTACTCACAGCTGCTTCCTTTCCATACTAATCACAGCAAACAGACACCCATCTCAAAATTGACCAGAGAATGCAAATGGAAATAAAAATCTTCACTAAAGCATCTGAATATGATAGCTGTCTGATGACAGTGCTGAGGAGAAGGCGAAATTTAAAAGAAGAAACGGAACTGAAATGAAACCAGAAAGAGATAAAATAAAAGTTTAATATATTTCAAATTAGGAAGTCCATCTTCAGATTTCAGTGCCCTACATGGATATGAATATAAAGTAAGAAAAAAATCTGAGCAGAGATGTTTATCTTTTTCAAGATGACACCACTGTATTCACTTAACATTTAAAAGAGACTGTCACGAGAAAGGAGAAATTATTTCTTCTTGTTACACTGAACTCAGCCTTATGGAAATGATGGCATTTGTCCTGGGTCTTAAAGAAGAACCAAAGTCTTTGTGTAGGAGAATGATGGAATAAAACAATATTGAAATAACATCCCTTTCCATTCTGTGGACAAGTGTAATTAATCCTATTTTGGTGAATTTCTCCACTATGCCTGGGGAAGCTGCCTTCTAGACTCAAGGTTGTTGGTTTTTTTTTTCCTACCAATAGAATTGATCCAATCCTGAAATCCTTTGGCCAATTTCCCAGTTGCATTTGCTTTTCTGAGTTATCTACAGCCATGTCTTGTGGTTGTAGATTGTGCAGCTCAAAAGTCCATCCACATTTTCTACTCTCTTTCCTGAAATTGTCCCAACTGAACTTAAAATAAGGCAAGTGTTCAGATGTTCTGCTGTATTCTACTTTTCACATTTGCCTTGTCCAGCTTATGAGAATTTTAAACATTATGGTTTAATGCTCACAGATTGTGTTTTAGGACCAAATTTTTTGCATTGGTCTTGTTTTGTCACTTGATACTCACGAAAGTAGAAAGAACCTGGTGTCACAAAAACATAGATAATTAGAGAAAATAACTACCTTATAGATGTTTTGTTTAATATGGGTTTACTGAATATTTGTGAAGGTAACTCGCAACCTAGGAAATTCTACACAAATATAAGATAGTAGTTGCAGTAACAGTATTATGCTGTTGGCCTTCCAAAGAATAAACTAACCTTGAGCCAATTTTCTGTCTCATTTTCAATGATGGCATCATTAGACAATACATGTATCTCTATATGGTGTTCATATGACTCATACCTAAACCCTGCCAACCATGACTGAAGTTTGGTTGCTGCAACTTCTAAGCACATTCAGTTCATTGAGAACTAACCTACTAAGGTTGTAGTTGATAATATCAGCATACACACTATTTTAACTGGGCCACTCTTCTAACATCAGCAAAGGGGGCTGCTGCCTGGTTCTAGTTACAAGCTCACAGAACGTCAAAGGGACCCTACGGACAATCTGGCTGGCAGGTTTCAACATGCAGCTTCACAGAATTTCTAAAAATTATGAAAAGAATTGGACATTTTCCATATAATACCACACATGGACACAAAAATAAGGTTTTTTTAATTAGAATTATATGTGTGTGTGTGTGTGTGTGTGTGATAGGGGAAAACAATAATAAATGAATTTTGTGAATTGTTATAATTATTAACTAATTTAATAACCATTGTTTTGAAGCAAATAAAACTACTAACCTTCTAAAAAATCTACTTACCTCTTGTCTTACCCTCTTACTAATCTATTCTCCATGCTGCTAACATTTTGGCATTTCTAAAAAATCAAAGATCAAGAGCTATATATTCCTTTGAAGATTCTCATTTGGCTAAGGGACAAAGCCCAAACTCTTTATTAGACCATATACGACATTCAGTGTCCAAGACCCAGCCTACCTTTCCAGCTACGCTTCTTATCATGCTTCTCATTTTCTTCTCCCACTCATCCACCCACTCTTCTCAACCTCAAATCATACAAAACTGCATGACTTGCAGTTCTAGAAAATGCCAAGATATTTCACAGTGCCTTGCCTTTGCATACACTGCTCCTTCTGCCAGCAGTGTTCTTTCCATCTTTGTTTGCCTACTGAACAAACACCTACTTGTCTTTCAAAATTCAGCTCAAGCATTTACCGTTTCTGTAAAGTTTCCAGATCCCTACCTCCTGGATGTCCATCCCAGTGGACTTCTCACTCTCCCATCTAAGGTGTACATATCGTAGCGCATCTCCCACCAGGCACACATCCTCATTTACAAGCCTGTTCTTGCACCCTTAGTCTCTTCTACCTGCCTTCCCACCACTGCTTTGTTCCTTCTGATGGTAAGGAAATGTACCATAATTATCTCAGGATCCCAAGTACAGCACCCTGCCATTCAGCATTTGTGCAAGAAAGGAAAAAAGGGAGGGAGGGAAAGAAGCAAAGCTAGAAAGTCCTGTCTACTCTACCTAAAAATATACTCCAGATCTAACAGATATGAATCTAACAGAGCCTGAGCATCTCAGTTGCTACCACCCCCATCCTGGCCACTCTCATCTGGCCTTCTGCAAGTCCTTCTTGTTGGTCTGTCCTGCATACAGTTACCTTTGAAGTCTTCACATTTAACAACAAAAGGATCTTCACATGCTGCCTTACGTCTCCTGTTGCATGGCACTTCTCATAATTCAGTACCACCCAGCCACACTGTTCTTATTCTTTTCTCACCAAGACATCAGAGTTTTCCTGTCTTGGGGCCTTTGCACTTTATGTGTCAAGAATCTTCTTCCCCAGATTTTCACATGGCTTCTTTCTTCACATTAGTCAAATACAAGTTCATATATAACTTGCTAAAAGAAGTCCTTCCTGACAATCTGAGGTAGTCTCAATCCTAATCTAAATACTCTTATTGTCTAAGTGGAATGCATCACTATCTAAAGTTATCTTTTATTTGTTCACTTATGTATTGCCCATGTCCCTCACTGGTAGAATAAAGATGAGCTTTGTCTTCTTTAATACTCTGTCCCCATGGCTTCAAACAAGTCCAGGTACATACTCTATGCAGTAAGCACTTAAAACATATTTGTTGAAAGGAGAGGGAGAAAAACATTAAGACGCTGACACAGTCTTCATCTTTTTCTAGTTCACTTACACTCTCATTTTCCTAGACGACTACTTCACAATATCTCTCTCCTCAAACCTACACTTCCTCTCCAAAACTGCCAGTGTTTTCAACTGCTCCTACCTCTAGGATACATGCTCTACTCTTCTCTGCTCTGCGCTCTGGGAATTGGCCCTAAAATTTACCCAGAGTTGGCCAGTGGCAGTTTTCGTCAGGATATCAAAGTGTGGAAGAAAGGGGTCATGGTAGCTCCCTACTGCTCCCTTTCTGCGATAGACTGTGGTTCTACCGTTCACTGCATCCTTCCAAATCTAGAACTTCAGAAGGGCAGTGCCTCCATTACAACTGTTTTCTTCCCCTTCCCCTTCCCCTTTAGGCCTAAGGGTTAAATAGCTTTCTTATGCTGTTTGTCTCCTTTGGGTTTTCCTTATTTTTTCCAAAACATTAGTTAAGACTCTTGTGGCGCCTGGGTGGCTTAGTCGGTTAAGCGTCTGACTTTCGCTTAGGTCATGATCTCGCGGTTCGTGGGTTCGAGCCCCGCGTCGGGCTCTGTGCTGGCTGCCAGCTCAGAGCCTGGAGCCTGTTTCGGTCTGTGACTCTCTCTCTCTCTCTGACCCTCCCCTGCTCACGCTGTCTCTCTCTCTCTCCTAGAAATAAATAAAAAACATTAAAAAAAAAAAAGACTCTTGAACCAACTAAGTTAGATTCTATTACCAATATAGTCCAGACTAATGCATTCATCCCAAGCTGACAATATTACTTCCAAGTTTACTAAGAAAACTGGGACACTCAAAAGAAAATTCCTAAGACCTGCTCAACATATCAGCATGTTTCAATATCCTCCACCATCCTGCCTAAGAATGTAAAGCTGCCCATCTAATATAGCCACTAGCCACTTGTGGCCATGGAGCACTTGAATGTAGCTAGTATAACTGAAAAACTAAGTAATCTTACTTAAGTTTACTTAGTATAAATTTAAATTTAAAATTACTCAATTCAGGGGTGCCTGGGTGGCTCAGTCAACATCTGACTGCGGCTTGGATCATGATCTCATGGCTCATGAGTTCGAGCCCATGTCCGTCTCTCTGCTGACAGCACAGAGCCTGTAGCCTGCTTCAGATTCTGTGTCCCTCTCTCTATGTCCCTTCCCCACTGGTACTCAGTTTCTCTCTCTCTCTCAAGAAAAAATAAATATTAAGTAAATAAATACATAAATAGAAATTTTTTTAAAAAATTACTAATTCAGTTATTGTGACTTTTAATTATGTCTGAAGCACTTGCATATATATAAATGTACTTTTAGACAGTACATTTTTTGAAATCTAAATAACAAGTATTTTTGATAAAAAATTAGTGATCAAATTAAAATGTTCACAATATAAAGTACACACAGAATTCTGAAGACCTTATATAAAATAAAGAATATAAAATTACCCATTAATAATTTTTGTTGCTATATACTGAATATTTTGAATACGTCAGATAAACAAATATATTAATTCATCTGTTTATTTTTACTTTTTAAAATGCAGCTACTGGAAAAAAAGTAAAACACATATGTAACTCATATTCTCTTTCTATTTACATGGTACTGATCCAGATCTAGTCCCTCCATTCCTAATGTAAGTCAATCTCTCACTCATACCCTAGCTCATCTCTTTTACCTACCTAATCACACCACTTAATAATTCTTTCTTCTCTATCCAAAATTATCAATTTCTGCTGTCAACTGGATCCTTCTTTATTTTTTTAATGTTTTATTTATTTCTGAGAGAGAGTGAGAGAGCGAGCAGGGGAGGGTCAGAGAGACAGGGAGACACAGAATCCAAAGACAGACTCCAGGCTCTGAGATGGCAGTTAGCACAGAGCCCGACACGGGGCTTAATCCCACGAATTATGAGATCATGACCTGAGCCGAAATCGGATGCTTAACATTCTCCGTTCCATCAGATTCTCTTGGTTTTCCGCCGGTATCACATATTGCTCCTTTTCGGTCTTTTTAATTGATATTTCTTCATTTTCCAACCTCTGAACATTGGAGTGCTCCAGGATTCAGTCCTTAATTGTCTATCTATCATCTACCTTCATTTCTTGGGAGATTGACATCTAGTCTTGTGGCTTTCCATATCTTCTGTTTGCCAATGATTCCAAAATTTGTATATTGATACCAGAGAACAGTCTGAATTCCAGGTTATATTTCTTACTGCCTACTTGACATTCTGAACTTAATTTTCGCAAACTGAATTCTAGTCTTTCGGATTTCCATCCTATGTGTTGCTTCCACCAAAAATTTCAGAGTCATTCTTGATTTCTCTCTCTCTTTATCACACAATAGCACATAAGTCAGGAAATCCTACAGACTCTATCTTCAAAATATACCATAAATTTGACCACCTTTCACCACCTCTATTTTACCATGTTGATCCAAGCCCCTATTATTTCTTACAGGGATCATTGCAACAGCTCCCTGTTTTCTCTGCTCCATCCTTTGCCCTCAATTGTCTATTCTCAACACAGCCACCAAGATAAGCATGATAAAAAAGAAAATCAGATCTTGTCTTTCTTCTGCTGAGGAAAACTGAATGATTAACATTTTGTTTGGAGTAAAACTCAAACTCTTAACAACAGCCAACAAACTTCTACATGATATGGCTAAGACCACATTTCCTATTCTCCAGTTTCCTCACTTTAGACACAACAGTTTCCAAGTTCTTGCTAGAGAACACCAGACATGCTCCCATCTTAGGCCTATGCACCAGCTATTTTCTCTGCCTGGTACAATTTTCCAGATATCCATGTGCTACTTCCTTCACATTTTTAAAGTCTTTACTCAGAATTCACCTTTCCTATGAAGGCTTACCTGACTCCCCTATTTTAAACTATGACACTCACCCAAATCCTACCCCCTCTATCTTGCTTTTTTGTGTTGTCATCTCCTAGCACTTATCACCTTTTTACATGCTATATGTTGTAATTATTTTTGTTTAATTTTTATTTCCTACTTCACTAATATGTACACTCCACAAGAGTAGAGATTGTATGTATTTACTGTCTGCCTAAAATAGTGTAGCTGGCACATAGAAAATATTCAAAACTATTTGTCAAATGATATGATAGCTCAACTTCTTCATTTAGTCTTAATTATTCAATTCTTAATAGCCACGTTTTCCAATACAAATCAAGGGCCTAAGCTCACGATAAGAAAAAAAAAAAATTCCAGACTCATCCACTTGAAAGCCCTGGTACCCAGAGATCATGATATGAAGATGGTGGTGCTTTTGAGTGTAAAAAGATAGAAGGCAAGTGATTTATTGAGGAACTGCACCCTAACAGTGGTTATCTTGAAGACTGATCAGTTTGCAACAGCAGCTACTCATGAAGCCTAAGACTTTTACTATGTAAAAGAGTTAAAAGCAAATTCTGATTTCTTCTAGTAAACAAACAAAATAGAAGCATACACGTCTCCACCTAGAAAAGTCTGGATATTATCTGGTCCAATTTCCTTCCACATATATTCACCAGTAGAACGAGATCTGGGTAGTAGTCTCCCCATCAAGGGCTAGTCCTTTTATCCCACAATGCTCATCTGATGTGCATGTCTATGTATACATGCACAAACAGGGATTATAAATGAAGGTTGTTAGCTAACAGACAGGAAACTTGGTTTTGTTTTGTTTTTTATATAATACAGATGTGAAGAAACTGCACACTTTTTTCCTGGAAAAAATATTATGCTTCTAGACAAGCAAGCCCATGTAGGCATATTTTACCTAGAATTTAGTTAAGTATATTAATGGTAATTCAGCACCTAATCACCATTTGTAAAAGAACCACTGTGGGAAACTGCACAAGGTTTTAAGTCACTGAACTGAATATACCTCAGTGCAAGATCCATAAAAAAGAAAACACCCAAAAATGTTTCTGCTCTTTCTCCACAGTGAAGGTACATCACGGACAACAACACAGTTGCTAGAGTGGAAAGGGCAGCGTTTCCTGAAAGTGGGGAAAACAGTCTTGTTTTTTTTTTTGTGTGTGCCATGGTCCTTTTATTTATTTATTTATTTATTTTTTTTACAAATAGTTTATTGTCAAATTAGTTTCCACATAACACTCAGTGCTCATCCCCACAAGTGTCCTCCTCCATGCCCATCCCCCCTCCCCCCCACATCCATCAGTCCTCAGTTTTTGTCAGTATTCAAGAGTCTCTCATGGTTTGCCTCTCTCCCTTTCCCCCACCATTTCCGCCCTTCTTCTCCCCCTTGTTCCTCCGTCAAGTTCCTCCTAATCCTCCTATACGTGCAAACATATGATATTTGTCCTTCTCTGCCTGACTTATTTCGCTCAGCATAACACCCTCAAGGTCCATCCATGTTGCTACACATGGCCAGATTTCATTGTTTCTCATTGCCATGTAGTATTCCATGGTATAGATAAACCACATCTTCTTGATCCATTCATCTGTTGATGGACACTTAGGCTCTTTCCATGTTTTAGCTATTGTGGAGAGTGCTGCTATGAACATTGGGGTACATGTGCTCCTATGCCTCAGCATTTCTGTATCCCTTGGGTAAATTCCTAGCAGTGCTATTGCTGGGTCATAAGGGAGTTCTATTGTTAGTTTCCTGAGGAACCTCCACACTGTTTTCCAGAGGGGCTGTACCAGTTTACATTCCCACCAACAGTGTAGGAGGGTGCCCGTTTCTCCACATCCTCGCCAGCATCTAGAGTTCTCTGATTTGCTCATTTTAGCCACTCTGACTGGCGTGAGGTGGTATCTCAGTGTGGTTTTGATTTGTATTTCCCTGATGAGGAGGGATGCTGAGCATCGTTTCATGTGTCTGTTGGCCATCTGGATGTCCTCTTTGGAGAAGTGTCTGTTCATGTCTTCTGCCCATTTCTTCACTGGGTTGTTTGTTTTTCGGGCGTGTAGTTTGGTGAGTTCCTTATAGATTCTGGATATTAACCCTTTATCTGATATGTCATTTGCAACTATCTTTTCCCATTCCGTTGGTTGCCTATTAATTTTCTGGGTTGTTTCCTTGGCTGTGCAGAAGCTTTTAATCTTGATGAGGTCCCAACAGTTTATTTTTGCTCTTGATTCCCTTGCTTTTGGGGATGTGTCAAGTAAGAAGTTGCTGCGGTGGAGGTCAAGGAGGTTGTTTCCTGCTTTCTCCTCTAGGGTGTTGATAGTTTCCTGTCTCACGTTCAGGTCCTTTATCCATTTTGAGTTGATTTTTGTGCATGGTGTGAGAAAATGATCTAGTTTCATTCTTCTGCATGTTGCTGTCCAGTTCTCCCAACACCATCTGTTAAAAAGGCTGTCTTTTTTCCATTGGATATTCTTTCCTGCTTTGTCAAAGATCAGTTGGCTGTATACTTTTGGGTCCACTTCTGAGTTCTCAATTCTGTTCCATTGGTCTATGTGTCTGTTTTTGTGCCAATACCATACTGTCTTGAGGATGACAGCTTTGTAGTAGAGGCTGAAGTCTGGGATGGTGATACCTCCCGTTTTGGTTTTATTTTTCAGTATTACTTTGGCTATTCGGGGTCTTTTGTGGTTCCATACAAATTTTTGGATAGTTTGTTCTAGTTTTGAGAAGTATGCTGGTGCAATTTTGATTGGAATTGCATTGAATGTGTAGAGTGCTTTAGGTAGTAATGACATCTTAACTATATTTATTCTTCCTATCCATGAGCATGGAATGTTTTTCCATTTCTTTGTGTCTTCTTCAATTTCCTTCATAAGTTTTCTATAGTTTTCATCATACAGATCTCTTGTATCCTTGGTTAGGTTTATTCCGAGGTATTTTATGGTTTTTTGTGCAATTGTGAATGGGATCAGTTTCTTGATTTCTCTTTCTGTTGCTTCATTATTGGTGTATAAAAATGCAACCGATTTCTGTACGTTGATTTTGTACCCTGCAACTTGGCTGAATTCTTGGATCAGTTCTAGTAGGCTTCTGGTGGAGTCTGTCGGGTTTTCTATGTAGAGTATCATGTCATCTGCGAAGAGTGAAAGTTTGACTTCCTCTTTGCCAATTCTGATGCCTTTGATTTCCTTTTGTTGTCTGATGGCTGATGCTAGGACTTCCAGCACTATGTTAAACAACAGTGGTGAGAGTGGACATCCCTGTCGTGTTCCTGATCTCAGGGGGAAAGCTCTCAGTTTTTCCCCGTTGAGGATGATGTTAGCTGAAGGCTTCTCATAGATGGCTTTGATGATGTTTAAGTAGGTTCCTTCTATCCCAACTTTCTCGAGAGTCTTTATTAAGAAGGGATGCTGTATTTTGTCAAATGCTTTTTCTGCATCTATTGACAGGATCATATGGTTTTTATCTTTTCTTTTATTGATATGATGGATCACATTGATTGATTTGCGAATGTTGAACCAGCCCTGTAACCCAGGAATGAATCCCACTTGATCTTGGTGGATGATTCTTTTGATATGCTGCTGGATTCGATTTGCAAGGATCTTGTTGAGAATTTTTGCATCCGTATTCATCAAGGATATTGGCCTATAGTTCTCTTTTTTTGCTGGATCTCTGTCTGGCTTGGGAATCAGAGTGATGCTGGCTTCATAAAATGAGTCCGGGAGTTTTCCTTCGACTTCTATTTTTTGGAATAGCTTGAGAAGAATTGGGATTAATTCTGTTTTAAATGTCTGGTAGAATTCCCCAGGGAAACCATCAGGTCCAGGGCTCTTATTTGTTGGGAGATTTTTGATCACTGATTCGATTTCTTCACTCGTTATGGGTCTGTTCAGGTTTTCTATTTCTTCCCGTGTGAATTTTGGTAGTGAGTGTGTGTTTAGGAATTTGTCCATTTCTTCTAAGTTGTCCAATTTGTTGGCATATAATTTTTCATAGTATTCCCTGATAATTGCTTGTATTTCTGAGGGGTTGGTTGTAATAAGTCCATTTTCATTCATAATTTTGTCTATTTGGGTGCTCTCTCTTTTCTTTTTGATAAGCCTGGCTAGAGGTTTGTCAATTTTGTTTACTTTTTCAAAAAACCAACTCTTGGTTTCATTGATCTGTTCAATTGTTTCTTTGGTCTCTATGTTGTTTATTTCTGCTCTAATTTTTACTATTTCTCTTCTTCTACTGGGTTTAGGGCGTTCTTGTTGCTCTGCCTCTAGCTCCTTTAGGTGAGCTGTTAGATTTTGGACTTGTGCTTTTTCTAATCTCTTGAAATAGGCCTGGAGAGCAATGTACTTTCCTCTTAGGACTGCCTTGGCCGCATCCCATAGATTTTGAATTGTTGTGTTTTCATTTTCATTTGTTTCCATATATTTTTTAATTTCCTCTCTAATTGCCTGATTGGCCCATTCATTCTTTAGAAGGGTGTTCTTTAACCTCCATGTTTTTGGCGGTTTTCCAGACTTCTTCCTGTAATTGATTTCAAGTTTCAAAGCATTGTGATCTGACAGTGTGCATGGTATGATCTCTATTCTTTTATATTTATTGAGGGCTGCTTTATGTCCCAGTATGTGATCTATCTTGGAGAATGTGCCATGCGCACTTGAGAAGAAAGTAAATTCCCTGGCCTCAGGATGTAAAGTTCTAAATATATCCGTCAGATCCATCTGGTCCAATGTGTCTTTCAAGTCCATTATTTCTTTAGTGATTTTCTGTCTGGTTGACCTATCCATTGCTGTAAGCGGAGTATTAAAGTCCCCTGCTATTAGCACATTCTTATCTATAAGCTTGTTTCTGTTTGTGATTAATTGTTTTAGATATTTAGGTGCTCCCATATTCGGTGCGTAGACATTTATGATTGTTAGTTCTTCCTGATGGATGGACCCTGTAATTATTATGTAGTGCCCTTCTTCATCTCTTGTGATTGTCTTTAATTTAAAGTCCAGTTTGTCTGATATAAGTATCGCTACTCCGGCTTTCTTTTGATTTCCTGTAGCATGATATATATTTCTCCATCCCCTTACTTTTAATCTGAAGGTATCTTCCCGTCTAAAATGAGTTTCTTGTAGACAGCATATTGATGGATTTTGTTTTTTAATCCATTCTGCTACCCTATGTCTTTTGATTGGAGCATTCAGCCCATTTACATTCAGTGTTATTATTGAAATATGTGGGTTTAGAGTCTTTGTATCTTTTGTAGGGTTCATGTTTGTGGTGGTGTCTCTGGTATCTTTGTTCCTTGCAACCTTTCCTTCAGAGCATCCCCCTCAGGATTTCTTGTAGGGCTGGCTTCGTGGTGACAAATTCTTTCAATTTCTGTTTATTTGGAAAGGTTTTTATCTCTCCTTCTATTTTGAATGACAGGCTTGCTGGATAGAGGATTCTTGGCTGCATATTTTTACTGTTCATCACATTGAAGATTTCCTGCCATTCCTTTCTAGCCTGCCAAGTTTCAGTAGATAGGTCTGTCACCACTCTGATAGGTTTCCCTTTGTATGTTAGGGCCCTTTTCTCCCTAGCTGCTTTCAAAATTCTCTCTTTGTCCTTGTATTTGGCCATTTTCACTATGATATGTCGTGCAGAAGATCGATTCAGGTTACGTCTGAGGGGAGTCCTCTGAGCCTCTTGTACTTCCACATTTACTTCCTTCCCCAGGTCGGGGAAGTTCTCTGCTATAATTTGTTCCAGGACTCCTTCAGCACCTTTCCCTCTCTCTTCCTCTTCTGGGATTCCTATGATACGGATATTGTTGCGTTTGACCGTATCGCTGAGCTCTCGAATTCTTCTTTCCTGTTCCTGGATCAGTTTGTCTCTTTTTTTGTCAGCTTCTTGTTTTTCTATAATGGTGTCTTCTAAATCACTTATTCTCCTTTCTGCCTCTTCAATCCGTGCATTGGAGGCCTCTAATTTATTATGGATCTCATTTATCGCATTTTTTAATTCTTCATGCCTATTTTTATTTTCCATTCTGTCTGTAGCCATAGTTTCTTTGATGTCCCCTATGTTTTTTTCAAGCCCAGCTATTAATTTTACCATTATTATTCTAAAATCTTGTTCAGTGATGCTGCTGATATCTGTTTTGAGCAGTTCATTAGCTGTCATTTCTTCTTGGAGTTTCTTTGGAGGAGAGGTCTTTCGTTTCGTCATTTTAGTTAGCTTTCCGGCTCTTGTTGGTTTTAAAGACCTATTATTCTCTCTGTTTCTATGAGCACTGCTATATCCAAGAAGGCTCTTTGACTTTCCAGGGCCTACCCTTTCAGAGAGTGTTTTTTGAATGGTATCCCCTGGTCTCTCTTGTTGGGACCTTGGTTATTTTATTTTCCTATTCGTAGTGATATTTGGGACTCTCCACCTTGTGCACTCTAGCTTGTTTCTTGAGGTAGCCCTGGAAAAGAAAACAGACAGACAAACACACAGGGAGCAGGAGCACACAAACGCACAGGCTAATTCAACTAACATGCAAAGCGAGAGGGAAAACGAAAAAGTTAAGAGAAAAGATGGAGGAGGGAGGGCGAATAATAGGGAGTATAAAATACATAAAAGGGTCAAAAAGGGGAAAAGAAAAGGAAAAAAGAAGAAAACCGATGGACAAAGAACGGTTTAAAGCATATAACCAGATTTCCCAGCTACAGTTAAATAGCCGTGTGTATGCAGTGCTGGTTGAGGAGCATAGAGAAACAGAGAGAAAGCAGGGCGGGATGAGACACAATTGGAAATAGAATGAACAGGCAGAAGGGATAAGAAGCTTTTTTCAAAGAGGTAAAGGGTAGAATATGGTTGGATAGGTGAGAGAAGGGTGCTGGAATTATCCAGAGAAACTATATAGTCTAATTACTCCTGAGAGAAATAGCTGAAAATGTCAGTAGGTGTAGAATTTACATTTACACAATGGACTCGTGATTGTTTAAGCAAGCTGGCGACCAGAGTTAATCAGGTCAGTGTTCTGGGGAAAAAAGAGAGAAAAGAGAAAGAAGAAGAAAAAAAGAAAGAGTAAAAAAGGGAAAAAAAAGAAAAAAAAAGGGAGGAGGGCACCTCTCAGGCAGGGATGGGCGTGGCGTGATCCAATGCCTCAGGCGGGAGTTCTGCCTTGGCGGTTGTGGGGAGGAGAGTGATGGTGCTCCAGTCCCTTCTTGAAGCAAGCGCTGCTCCTCGCTTTTTTGGGCGTGTAAACTCCCCGTACCGGGGGCACAGTCGAAGTTGGTTGCACTCTTCAACCCAGGCCAGTTCCAATCTCCAAATCCCAGTCCGTGCACCCCGCTGAAATTCCCTTAGACACAGCTTCCCAGGCAACCCCCTCAGGCAATTCCAGGCTCCCTGCCGAGCTCTGGGGGTGGTGTCAGAATCGCTGCTTCCTTCTCTGGGTCGGGCTGACGAGCATGGGCGGGGGCTTGCCTGCCGGGTGCTCTGAGCCCGAGCCCGGTTAGAAGACTCTCTCAGTGGATTCTGCGTCCTTTTTCTCCCAATCTCTCAGGTTTTGTAAGGTTTCCAATGGCTTCAGATCTTTTCTGTGTGATGTATGGGCGCGAGTGCAAGTACGGAGCTCCTTACTTCTCCGCCATCTTGCCCTCTCTCCGGGAAAACAGTCTTTACAGGTTCGTTGTCAAGCATCATCACTGATAGAGTAATAGTTGTTGTTGTTATTATTAGGAGGGAGAGAGAGAGAGAGAGAGAGAGAGAGAGAGAGAGAGAGAACCCCAAGCAGGCTCCCTACAAGCTATCAGCGCGGAGCCTGACGCTAGGCTCCGTCTCAGAAACTGTCACAGCTGAGCAGACACCAAGAGTCAGAGGCTTCCCGGCTGAGCCACGCAGGAGGCACCTGTTTTCCGTCAACCTTATGGCCATTTTGTGTTTACGAGCCTGTGAAAGAATCGCTTCAGTGGCTGTTCCTACCCCATCAGTGGCCGGAGCAGTGAGGTCCTCAGAGCCAGCTCCGTGGCCGGCTCAGCGCTCCAGCTCCAGACTTCCTCAAGGAGCGGCCGAATCAACACAGAGGGCACCGCATGCCTTCTGACGAATCTGCAACCTTGGATTGAGTAGCAGTCAATTCGGGAGCCGGAGCAGCCCAATCACCCTAAAATTCCTCCTTCGTCACAATCATTTCAGCACTGGCCTGCTCTTCTCTCTTCGCGGGATCTCTGAGGGAGAGCTCGAGCACGACCTCGCGAGAGTGTTCGCGGGAGCTGGTGCTGTGCAGGCGCGGAAACTCCGGGACGAGCATGCGGCGCGTCAGGCGGCTCGCTCTCGACCGCGGTCCTCTTTTTCTTGGGAGAGACCGCAGTGTTCACATAGTGCCGAGGAGTCTGGGTCATACAGAGCAAGGGTAAGCAGGGTAACGTAAGACCTCTGTGCAAGCCTGGTATCAGCCCCGGGGTCAGCTGCTATCAGAAGTTGCAATCCCAGAAGGCTGCCTGGATGGGTTAGTGAAGATTCCAGCAATGAAATGGCCGGCCACAGGAGTGGCTCCAGCAGCAGCAGGCTTTAGCACAGCTCACTGGCCAGTATTCCTGGACGATATGATTCTGACATCAGCCGGGTTTTTAATGGTAACAACCGCAAGAGCTCCTCCCAGGCTCTCTTCAAATTTCTGATGCAGATGCCATCACTTTCCCTTTTGGTCCATTTGGAAGTCGAGGTTGGTGACATCTAACTGGGTTCCTGATGCATGGAATTTGAGGACATCTTCCTCCTTCAGTTGAAGAACATCAAGGGCTCCGGACAGGGTGAAGGTTCCACTTTAATTTACAATGGGAACCCAGAACGATGCCATATGGACTCCTTTCTGGTTAGTGCAGATACCTCTTTTTATTCAAGGATGAGAAATACCTCCAATATCAACAGGATACAAAATTCCTGAGAAAGAATCGTTTTAGAGCCAAATAGTGCCCTCACTTCACAGATGCTGCCACTCAACAAAATATGTTCTCTAATAGTTCCCCCCCCCATACTTTCAAAAAGGGGCAATTTCTTAGAAATAGAATTAAGAATGTAAAAGATATACTGGATCTTTATTTAAGAAGCCATACTAAACTTGACTTGGCTTAATCCAGCTAAAGCTTATAAAATCCATGGAACAAGAAATGTTTTAATTGCAGACAAATTAATTCAGAACTTCAAGTGTTAAGATATATTTAGCCTATAAAACTTTGCAGCTCCTATAAAAACACTAACTAAAGTAAATACTAAAAAAAAAAAACACAAAGATTCAGGTTTAGTAGATCTAATTATCACAGGATTTTTTTCACACTCAAGATGAAAAATTGCTATAATTGTCAAGATATATGTAAGAGGCATTTGGTGAGTAGTTAGGTTCTCAGAACAGATTTTCTCCAATTGACAGGAAAGAATGGTGACAGTAGAAAAGCAGGATGGTAGTGTATCATTTGGCTTATTAAAAGAAAAAAATTACTACTTCTATTTAACTAAGGTGAGTTAGAGGTACTTTCAGAAACAGGACAGAAAAAGTGAAGATTACACTGCTTTGAAAAGACTTCCAAAGAGACTACATGTCTGGGAGATCCTTGAAAAAATTAGAATAGTGAGGAGCTTAATATTATTTATTAGCCATATAGCTTATGACCAATCACCTTAGTTATAAATAGACATTTGATTCCTAAAGCAACAGTCTTTTCAAAGGCCAGGCAGCATCTAGTGTATTTGCTTATTCCACAAATGTTTATCTAATATATTCTAAGTGCAAGGTATTATTCTAAGTGCTGGGTAATGGACTAACTATATCCAGTCCCTGACCACAATCACCAAAAAAAAATTAAAGAATAGGACATTATTTCTGCTGAGGTGCAACTTAAATACCTAGTGGGCCATATAAGACATGTAAGCTAACCATGATAAAAGACAGTATTTAAAAAGTGCCTAATGAGTACAATAAATACTCCTCAATAGATGCTTAAAAGGAGGATGTGGCTAAATGAACAGGGAAAGATTAATGGAAGACAAAATATTAGGCAAAGATCAATCCCACCATGGTCTTCATCAGCCATGCCCTCGTGATATAATGGGGAAATCTTAGGCTTCAGAGGATGCGCTGGCTTGGTTTGAATGCTGATTCTGTTACCACCTGTGCAAGGGTGGGTAAATTTCTTATCCTCTGTGGACATACTTCTTTTGGTAAGGTAAACAATATCCCCGTGCCTTTTTCAAATTTCTTTCAGGGACACAACTCTCCTCACTTGATTGTTTCTTATCCCTTCCCAGTCTGGTTTTATTCCACATCTGACCACTGAAATCAGTACTCTACAGGCACCCCTCATTATTATTTTATGATTATTAAATCCAACGAAGGCCTTTTAACTCTTACCTTAATCTTTCTGTTGCCTTTGACTCCCTATATGAATCTCCTTAAAATTATTAAAACTCTTTAAAACTCTTTCCTCGCAGGTCTTAATGGCACAATACTTGCAGCTATTTTCTTCTGTAGAATTATTTTTCAAAGTGCAGGCCAAGACTCAGGTGGATTACCAACACAAATTCGTGGAGTTTTTTTAAATAAAATAAAAGAGAATTAATGTGAAAACATCTGATGCATTACACTAATGTTTGATGACATTTGTTTCAGGGTGTGTGTGTATGTGTGTGTGTGTGTGTGTGTGCACATGCACATGTAGATGGGTTATTGTGCATATGTATACCTGGACAAAATATAAAATATATTTCTCATTTCAAGTCATGATGAAAATTTTGCAAGCCATGATTCTAGACCATTACTCCTCAATTCAATTTTCTACTTCCTAATTTTAAATTCATTTCTTTGATATTATCTTCTAACTCTGTAAACCCCTTAATTATCTCTTTGCTAGTTCTTTCACCTGAACTTCCCAGCCAACTTACCACCTGTTTTTTTATAGATACCTAAGATCATTATAAATTATTATTTTAATCGAGTGACAAGAGGAAAGTGACATGTTAGCATGCTTAAAATGACAACAGTATGAAAGATAGGTTTAAAGAAGAGAGACTGGAAACAGGGACATCAGTTAGAAAATTATTGCTGTGATCTAGTTAAAGTGACTAGAGAATGAATATGAATTAAAGGTCTCTAAGAGAAAACAACATGTGTGATAGCAATTTCAGAAAGAAATGTCTATATATTTACATATGACATTTATATAAATGTCATATATAAATAATATAATATAAATAAATATAAATGAATAAATATATATTATATATGTATACATATATATGTATATATAAATAATTATATATAATAATAATTATATATTATATATTATATATATATACATGTGTGTATGTATATATGTATAAGGGTGATGAATGGCAAATTTGATGCCAAAAATAAAGAATAAAGATTAAATTATTTTTTCAAACTGAAGATGAAGCAGTTTCAGTTATAATAATCTCCAGGGGCACCTGGGTGGCTCAGTCAGCTCAGTGTCTGACTCTGAACTGAGTTCAACTTAGGTCATGATCTCATAGTTGCTGAGATGTAGTCCTCTGTGCTGTGCACAGAGCCTACTTGGTATTCTCTCTCTCTCTCTCTCTCTCTTTCTCTCTCTCTCTCTCTGCCCCTCCCCTGTTTGTGCACACTGGCACAGGAGCTCTTGCTCTCGCTCTCTCTCTCTCTCAAAATAAATAAATAAACTTGAGAAAAACAGAATTTTAAAATAATAATAGTAACAGTCTCCAGTGACAATAATATTGTGTGTTTCTCTTTAATTTGCACAAGGAAGTGCACTAACTACACTAACTTGCACTAACTACAGCTAAGTAGTTAAAATCTTAGAATTTGGAGTGCCTGGGTGGCTCATTCGGTTAAGGGTCTTACTTCAGATCCATTCAGGAATATACAGTTTGTGGGTTTGAGCCGCACATCTCAGAGCTTGGAGCCTGCTTCAGATTCTGTTTCTCCCTCTGCTCCTCCCCCGCTCACACTTTGTCTCTGTCTCTCTCTCTGAAAAATAAACCTAAAATTTTTTTAAACCTTAAAATTTGTCCAGAACTAAGCCCAGCTGGGAACTTAGTTTCATAAAAATTTTGGTTTAATAAACAGTATTTTTAATCAAAAATAAATATATAATCAGCAAAACTATTTCCTCTGAAATTCTAGTGTTGGCTAAGCCTTATATCTGTACTTGTGTCATAATCGAACATATAAATAGGTCATATTTTTTCATTTTCCCAGTAGTTTTATAAAAATTATAGTAAAAACAAGAGAAATGTAAAGTTCAAACTGTTGTTTGGATTTTAAGTTCTAGATGTATATGTGAAGAGATTCTTGTCCCAGAGGGATTCCCTTTACTTCACATTAAAGTGTCTCTTGCTCTTTTCTAGAAATGGTTTAACTTTCAAATTGTGTGTCAACAAAAAAAATCTGTCATACTGTTGTGTCAGATAATTAGTCCCTCATTTTCCCTTCTTCAACTACACTTCATAAAATGCCCTCTAACTATATTTTAACAGGGTGAGGACAATTTAATTAGATCAAGACCTCAGCAAAGAAGACAGCTATGGATGATGGTTTGAGGTTTTGGTACCACCCTTCAACGAATTCAGCAGCTATATAAATAAGGTCTACCTGGAAAGTCAATGAGTGCTTACAAATTCTTGTTTTTTATTTCCACAGCAATAAAAAAGCCAATGAGATACTACTTATCAATTGGACTCAAAATCAGAAAACCCTTCTTTACATCTGATTTTATCATTTGCTAAGTGATGTGACCTTGGAGAAGTCACTTAAACTCCCTGTGGCTTTTTTTTTTTCACTTGTAAATAAAATTAATGTATTTTATAATTTAGAAGGCACTGACACATAAAGCACCTAAATAATCTTCTTTCAGTTTTCTGTTGAAAAGCTTTATGAAACAAGCTTAAGGAAAACGAGACAGACCAGCCTTTGAACTACCAATTACAGTAAGAAAAGTACGGGAAGAAAGTCTAGGTCCAGAGAAATGAAAATGGCTCCTTGTGATAAACGCAAAGGGAACATGGTCCACACAGTAGTCCAAAGTATGCAAGGTCAATAAATAAGACAGACAGAAGAAGAAGGAGAAACAGAAAGAAAAGGAGAAGGGAAAAAGAGGAGTGGATTTCACACAAATTGATACATGGTAGTACCAGGAAGTTGCATTCAAAAGGGCATAGAAGAACATAAGGATATAATTGGTTTCACAAGTAAAGGGTTCTACGAGGGGCATGGTTTCAAGCTGAATATGTAAGATTATGTAAACTTATTGGGAATCATTTAGTAAAAACATGAGATTGTCAGTCAAACAGTAGGTAGACATAAAGCAGAAATGCTGTTGTTACATTTGTATCCAAGAAAAATGGCATTACAACACTGCTAATGGAATATTATAAAAGAATCTTACAAATTGTATTCATGACTTGATTTCTTTTATTTAATGCAGAGTGGAGAATGGGCTGGAGCATAAAATATTCCATTGTCAAAAGACCTTATGTAGCATAAAACAGCAAAAGCCACACCTGAAGGGAGTAAACACAAGTTTGTGCTGGCCTCTCAAAAATCGGAATATCTGTGGGCACCAGGTCCATCATTCTGCCAACATACTAGTCCATAGGGAAAGATACTTTCTGATGGCTAGGTTCCCTAAGGAAATCTTTTTTTCCCCCTGAATTCATATCAAACAATCTCATCCCACAAATGATGGGAAGTTGTTAAGCCCTGGGAAATTCTTAGAAGCGATCATTCTAACCAGTGTGTCTATGATGCAAAAACATGATGCCTTTTATCAAGCACTGTGAACTAAAACTCAAAATTTCTTTCAGTTTCACATTGAGTGAGCTTGGACTCCAAGCAAGCATGATGAACAAGAAGCATGCCCGGTGGACAAGTGGAGGAAACTAGGACCATACAAAAGAGGTAACTGAAAACAATTGACATTTCCTTAGGGCAAACCTCTGAAGGAGGGCACACTGTATAAAGAATAGTGCCCAAAGAGGCTGTGGTTTGTTTTAATAGCCACTGAAGATGGAGAAGCTCCAACCAGACAAGTAAGGACATAAGCCAAAGTTCAAAGGAGCAGGAATGACTTAAAATCAGGTGTGTAATAAAATCCTGGTATCAGGCGATAGAGCCATTCAGAAGATACAAAACAGGTAACGATGATACCAGGAATAAGACATAACACACGCCAGGGCAATACCAAAAGCTAATCAAAGTGTTAGAGTTCTTTTTACATAAGTAGTTGAGGAAAAAAGTTAAGCCCTGGAGAAAATTAGTAGTTACCAGTACTGAAGGCACAACTGAGCAAACTGATGAGGTCCACATGGAAAGTATAGACTGGGTAGACATCTAGATACAAGAAATTCATTTTAGGCATATCAGGTCCTAACTGAATAACATCAAAACTCTTTCTAGACCTTGTCACATTGATGGAATAGGAATAACTAATGTGTTCCTGGTATTTGCCAACATGAGCTCAGGAACTAAGCAAATTTGGATCTTCACATAAAGGGCAGGGAAGTCCGCAGCTGAGCAGGAATGGGAGAGGCAGACATCACCAAATATATAACAAAACTTGTCCTTGTTCTGAGTCAACAAGGTCTTTCATATCATATCAACCTACATCCAGAGAAAAGAAGGAAAGTGATAGGGTAAAAATTAGATGGTTCAACAACAGATGAATGGATCAAGAAGATGTGGTTTATCTATACCATGGAATACTACATGGCAATGAGAAAAAATGAAATATGGCCATGTGTAGCAACATGGATGGACCTTGAGGGTGTTATGCTGAGCAAAATAAGTCAGGCAGAGAAGGACAAATATCATGTTTGCACGTATAGGAGGATTAGGAGGAACTTGACGGAGGAACAAGGGGGAGAAGAAGGGCGGAAATGGTGGGGGAAAGGGAGAGAGGCAAACCATGAGAGACTCTTGAATGCTGACAAAAACTGAGGACTGATGGGTGTGAGGGGGAGGGGGGGATGGGCATGGAGGAGGGCACTTTGGGGATGAGCACTGAGTGTTATGTGGAAACTAATTTGACGATAAACTATTTGTAAAAAAAAAAAAAATAGATGGTTCAAGGTGTCTATTTTCTCTATATTTTTCCCATTAGAGACTTTTTTCCTAGGTGAACTAAGTTTACCCATTTAGTTTATGTCCTTGAATATATCAAAATCATTCCAGATTTATACTAATGATGTTTCTAAATTACATTGTTTTCTATGTTTCTTGTTAATGGAGTGGGTTTTATGCAGAAATATTTAGAATAAGCAACTTGGGCTTTCAATGTCACATTTATAACATTCATACTAAACTAAGCAGCACCTTTTTAAAAGTAAAAATGAATTAAAAATTATTTTCATCTTGTAATTTAGGAAGTAAAAAAAATTAACAAACTTAGGATCATCTTTGAGTCTTGCGTCCTTAACATAGATACTTAGCTCTGAAATAGCCTCTAAAAGGAAGTGCCTGCTGTTGATTGTGGTCATCTTCCTGGATTCTTCTCAATTTAATACTTATCTTTCCACTTCTTTATCCCTGTTTGATTTCATTTCTCTTACCACATTTGCACCCTCTTAAACTTAAGCATTTGGTCTCTACATTTTGATCCTTCACTTATCTTCAAGGATTTTGACAAACTCACTGAATTCTTACCTCACCATGGCTCACTCAGAACATAAGATCATCCTTCTTATGGACGGAATGTTTGTGTCCCACCCCACCCCCAACCCCCCATAAATCAGAAGTTGAAGTTCTAACCACCAGCATGGCTGTATTGTACTTCTGCTATATAGGAGTAATTATGGTTAAATGAGGTCATAAAAATGGGGCCCTGATCTGATAGTATTAGTGTCCTTTTAAGAAGAGATAGAGAAAGCTCACAGGCTTTATCATTCTCTCTCTGTCTCTCTCTCTTTCTCCATCTCCATCTCTCTCTCTCTCTCTCTCTCTCTCTCTCTCTCTGTTTCTTTCTCTCTCTCTCTCTCTCTGTCTCTGCTCAAGCTTAGAGGAAAAAACATAAGGTAAGGTCACAGTGGCTGTCTGCAATCCAGGAAGAGATCTCTCACCAGAAACTGACTCTGCCAGACCTTAATTTGGAACATCTATGCTCCAGAAATGTTGAGAAAATAAATTCCTATTGCTTAAGCCACTCAGTCTGCAGTATTTTGTTATGGAAACCTGAGCCATATCACAATTTTCCCAATATGCCATTTTTAAGCAAAAAATATGAGTCAGAGGTGAGGATTCATAGATAAAATGCAACTTACAATAATATCAGAAACCATCACTTCTTTGTACTCTCTTTATTACTAAAGAATGCCAGATTTGGGGGAAAGGCAATGCAAAGATGTATGATTGAAAGAGTTTGCCCTCCTTCAATGTTGTAATCAGGAGTTGACACTATTAATAATGTGATCTTTATCTTTCTGGACATATTTTTGAAAGTCAAGAATTAAAAAGTCAAGTGCATTTCATAGTTTTCTAGTTCTTATATCTACAAAAATCATTGGAGACACTATTTTACAAAATTGGGTTTTGTGATTCACCTTTAGAAATTCTTTTTTTAGGGGCGCCTGGGTGGCTTAGTCGGTTAAGCAACCGACTTTCGCTTAGGTCATGATCTCGCGGTTTGTGGGTTCGAGCCCCGCGTCAGGCTCTGTGCTGACTGCCAGCTCAGAGCCTGGAGCCTGTTTCAGAGTCTGTGACTCCCTCTCTCTCTGACCCTCCCCTGCTCACGCTCGCTCTCTCTCGCGCTCTCTCTCTCTCTTTCCTAGAAAGAAATAAAAAAAAAGAAATTCTTTTTTTAATTTTTAGTGTTTATTTTTGAGAGAGAGAGAGAAAGAGCATGAGTGGAGGAGGGGAAGAGGGAGAATGAGACAGAATTCAAAGCATCACCTTCAGAAATTCTGATTCTGGGGTGTGATCTGGGGTGTGATCCAGGAACCTTCACTCCAAGGACCCAAGTATTTCTGATGATGTACTCAAAGAGCACATATTCTAGCTATTGGTTCTCTGTTTTTATTAATATTACTACATATTTTAATGTTTGGTTTTATGCATTTTTACCATTACTTAAACATGTACTTATTTTATGACTTCTTCATAATATATTATTTGTGTAACTGTCTTTAAACATTTATGTTTCCCTTTAGAAAAACAGAAAATCATATCTTAATTGAGCTATGAAGTTGGACGCAGGCCTACAAGAACTCATAGGAAAAGGTGTTTCTCCATTTTATTTTCTCTTTTATTAGTTTACAGTCACCAGTTACTCGTTTATTCCCACATTTTATGGTTGAACAAATCTGATCCCATAATCTCAAGGCATTCATAAAGACAGAGAGATTAGCAAAATAAAAGACAACCAAGTGTGCTTTTTTCTCCTCCAATGAGATGTGAACTAGAGCAACTGAAGTAAATTGTGAACTGCCAACAATAAAAAAAACTTTAGAAATTTATTTTATTGATGAAGAATAAACAAAGAAGAAACACTCTGCTCCTGTGCAGTCACCATTAACACTTTTAAAGCAATTAAAAAATAGTCCATTAAAGACTACAGGTGATTTGTAATGTGAATTGGACATTGTTGTCACTGGGGTCAGTCGAGATAGATTTTCATTCAATTACCTACACATCTTGCCTCCCCAAGGATACTTGAAGGAGTCATCTATACCAAACTCCTCAGTGATTTTTAACTTGAAGTTCATTAACTCAATGGCAGATTGATGTATTGCACTTAAAATACACTCAAATGTCATCTTTTTAAAAATCTACTAACATAGCCTTATACTTTGGAGTTAAATTCAATCATTCAATTTAGCTTTTGGTTCTTTGGAGAAATTACTTTCCTTTATCAAATTCAAGCTGCAAGGCTGCCAGTAAAGGTGTTAATCATGTCATTCGCTACCATTAATGTAAACTTTGTTTTTATCCAGTTCTCAGCTCAACATCCTTCTGCATCAATTTTTTTCAGGCAGAGTCTCCCACTGTATAATTACTTCCTAAAAGTAACTTATGTGCATTAGGAAGCATATTAAACAATCAATAAATATTTATTAAATGTCTGCCATGTTCCTGAAAGACCTGTGCCCTTTACTCAAAGACTATATCCTCTTATTGGCAAAATATGATTTACATACACAAATTTATTAAAGGGGCATAAAATAAAGTTAAGTGTTAAATTATGTGGTTCAAAGAACTATATGCTACACAAGTTCAACAATGAAAAGAAGGTCAGAAGATTTAATCTGGGCTCTGAGGAATGAGCAAGGTTTTCATAGAAGAAGTAAAAAATGAAAACCATTACCAAAAAAAAAAAAAAAAAAATGCTATGAGTACAGAAAGTGACCTCAGAAGCAAGGACTGTAGCCAGGGTGAGGTAGAGTAAGCAGCCAGACTGCCCAAACTGGAAGCTTCATTTATTAGGTAATATTCTAAAAAGAATTGCATCTTTGCTTCTTTGAGTTATTCACCTACAGATTTTTTTCTACACTTAAATTTCAGTCATTTTCTACCATTGTTTGATTTGCAGGATACCAGAGAAGAATTTAAACTCAACTTTGATTGTTTAAGCCTATCTCCTCCTTTTTCTTCAAAGGTTGGGAAGTGATGGATTCAACTCAATATAATTAATCACTGACTGTACTTTATTATAACAACCAGACATTTGTTAGGGCCAAAATGCTGCATTGTTTTAAAGAAAAATAATTCCCTGTGAGAATTATGAATTGGGAACTATAACAAAGAGGAATTTAATTGAGAATAACTTAATCATGACTTAAATGAATTTACCATGGAAAGAATATATATATATTTTATGTTTGGATTTGACCATTAATTCCTTTTACCTAGGAAGTTGGAGAATTTCTTCTCTCCAATTTTTTTCACCGTCCTCATTTTGAAAGGAAAACTTGATTTATTGTACTTCACTTCTCTGCTCTTCTGTTTCTTCCTTGGTGTCATTGTAGGGGTTTGCGGAGACCCTTGACAGTGATGCATAGTCTAGTTAATCCACACATTTGGGCTTCGTGACCTCCTTAAGAATCCCAGCCACCCCCCTTCCCACCCTCCTTCATAATCTTTTGTATTGTTTTCATTATGTGTATATAAGTGTTTGCTAAAAGTGTTGGTTGCCTATTTAAGCTATTTATTGTCTTCACTGCTTCAGCTGCTGCTGGATTTCTGAACTTAATCTGCCAATAACTTCCGTACAACACATGCTCACTGCAGTTTTCAAGTGGTTGCCAGTTGCTGAACTCTTTGTACATGTTTGCAATTCATTGTGTTACCCCCTTACTGCTGTTTCTGGCATCTGCTCTGACTGCTGGATTTTCGGGTATAGAAAAGTTCAGCAATTCTCTTTACAAACTCTCTGCCCAGTGGGAGGTGCTATTATTTTACTTTATTTGGAGAAATTAGCTATTCCCCCAGGAAATCAAACAAAACCGTTGTCTTTTATACTTCCCCATTTTCTCACTCTGACTGAAGTCAAAAGGTATTTCACCCAGGGGCTACGAGGATAGCAGAAACATTTTTTTATTTATTTTATTTTAAACACCAGACTCTCCACTAAATGTGGTTATAAACTCCAACTTGACAGAATTAAAATCTAGCTAATGGCTAATGTTGCCTGAGTACCTAAGTGCCAAATCTGTATGCTAAATATTCTACACAATTTATTTTAATTAATTTCTACAACAAACCTATCAAATAAGCATTATTAGTCCCCTTTATTCAGATAAATAAAGTTTGAAAGTTAAAAACAGCTTTCCCAAATTAACAAAATCTGACATTTAAATATAGGTAGGCATAGGTAATAAAGAAACAACTAGATGCCAATTTCTTTACTTCTGTATTACATTGCCTATCACCCTATCAATGACACTGAGAAAATCAATTTAGAGTGAGATTCTGAGCTCCTATCCATGACCATTATTTTTTAAAAGGCAGGCAGCTCTCTGAGAGCCTAGGACATGATGAAGATAATGGACAACAGACTTTACATTATGGGTATGAATTATTTAGAAAAGGTACAACTATTATTACAGATAGAACCAGGTCTAGCTCAAGTATAATAGAAGTTCATTATTCATTCACATTAACAGTCCAAGGGGAGAGAGTTTAGGTCAACAGGGTAGTTTTCAATGCTGTTATTCAGGCACCAAAACTTACAGGGCTTGGTCATTTATAACACATGGTTTCCAATGTCTTTCTGGTCACCTTTGATTATCACCATTCAAGCCCAAAGAAAAGTAAGAAATAGCAAAAGGGGGCATGTCTAGGAGTTCTTATAGCTTGCATCAGTAGTGACACACATTATTCCTACTCATAGAGAACACTGGAACCATTTGGAAAAGCATAGTTTTATGACTACACCTAAATGCAAGGGAAGTTGGGAAATATTGTGTAGCTGGCTGGCCATATGCCCAGCACTTCTATCCCAGTGGAAAAAGGGGGAGTAGGTTATAAGGGACAGATCGTTCTCTCCATCATAGTTTACCTCTGTGATCATCAAATGTCTGTACACAGATAAAATAGACTCTTTCCCTTCTCTGAGGAGACAACTTACTGTGTCCACTCCAAAGTCCAGTACCTCTGGAATGTGAAGTTTCCCCACCAGGGCTGAATGGGTTGTTTTGTTTCTGTTTTTGTTTTGCAGTACAGAGAAGCATAAAGGTTATCTTCTTCCAAGTCCAGTCAGTATACGTTGATGAAGCAGAGTAACCACAACACAAATACATGTTAAAAAGGAAAAAAATATATATATGTGAAGAAACAGAAACTCTCTTCATTACTGTAAGAATGCAAAGTAGGAAAGGCACTCTGGAAGACAGTTTGGCAATTTCTTACAAAAGTAAACATACTCTTACCACATGATCCAGCAATCATGATCCTTGGTATTTATCCAAATGAGCTGAAAATGTATGTCCACATAAAAACCTGCACATGAATAATTCATAACTGCCAAAACCTGGAAGCAACCAAAATGACCTTCAGTAGGTGAATGGCTAAAAACAACTATAAATGGAATATTTTCCATAATTTTTTTAAAAGAGCCATCAAGCCATGAAAAGACATGGAAAAATCTTAAATGCAGATTGCTAAGTGAAAAAGAAAGCCATTCTGAAAATGCTACATGCCATATGACTACAACTATATGACATTCTGGAAAAGGCAAAACTGGCAACAATAAAAAGATTAGTTACCAGGGGTAGGGCTGGGCCAGGCTGGGTGGAGGTTTGAAAAAGGAGGCAGGGATGAATAGGTGCAGTGCAGGAATTTTTAGGACAGTAAAAAAAAAAATTATTCTTTGTGATATTAAACTGCAAATCGTTATATATTTGTCAAAACCCACTGAATGTACACTACAAAGAGTGAGCCCTAATGCACACTATGAAATTTAGTTAATAATGTATTAATATTGGCTCAACAGTTATAACAAAGGTTCCACAGTAATGGAAGAGGTTAATAGTAGGGCAAACTGGACTGAGGAGAGCTTTGGGATGAAAGAACACAGAGGTAATCTCTATACTTTTAGCTCAGTATTTTCTGTAAACCTAAAACTGCTCAAAAAAGAAGTCTATTTTTTTTTCAAAGAAAATACTAGGGAATTCAGCAATCATAGTCCATTAAAACAATGCATTCCTACCATGCTGGCACTGTGTAAAATCCTGTCCTGGTAATAGAGAGGATCCCCCAGATTAGATATGGTTCTGTTCTGTGGGAGAATATGCATGTGTTCCTTGATCATGATCCTCAGATGCTGCTGAATTTGCCTTCTGAGAGATTTCTTCTTCTCTGCTACCCTCCGTGGCACATTTGTGATGAACATTGAGTGTATGTCTTTCTTATAGATCAGAAAGTCCAAAGCTTTCTCAGGTGAAGTTTAAGATATAATTAGCAGTACCAGTCCCTGAAAAACGAAGTAGGTTTTTGGTCTGTTTATTTCCTTTCTGATCCAAGTGTCAGTAGCCCATACTCAAAATAATTTCTTAGACATAATCCTTCAGTCTGTTTTTTTTTTTTTTTAACTTCCTTGCAGTGCGTGTGTGTGTGTGTGTGTGTGTGTGTGTGTGTGTGTACACTTAATGATAGATACCTTAAGGACATCTATTTTTTTTATTTTTTTAATGTTTTATTCATTTCTGAGAGAGAGAAAGAGACAGCATGAGCAGGGGAGGGTCAGAGAGAGAGGGAGACACAGAATCCAAAACATGCTCCAAGCTCTAAGCTGGCTGACACGGGGCTCGAACCCACAAACTGTGAGATCAGGACCTGAGCTGAAGTCAGATGCTTAACCGGCTGAGACACCCAGGCGCCCCATCTTAAGGACATCTAAAATAGTTGGATGAGGGGTGCCTATGTGGCTTAGTCAGTGGAGCATCCAACTTTGGCTCAGGTCATGATCTCATGGTTCATGAGTTTGAGCCCCACATTGGGCTCACTGTTGTCAACACAGACCCTGCTTTGGATCTTCTGTCCCCCTCTTCCCTGTTCATACTCTGTCTCTCTGAAAAAGAAATCAACATAAAAAAAAAATAAAAGTTTTTAAAAAACAAATGAATAAAAATAAAATAATTGGATGAGAAGATATCACTCTTCATCTGATTTTTGTTGAAAGGTTGAATACCTTGATGTAACTTAGACATTTTATTGGCCCTTTGCATTTGAAGCCTTTTTATATCATATTTCCTAGTTGGGTTTCAGAAGTAGCTAGCTTTTCCAACCCTGTGAAGCCCTTTATCTGTGAATTTTTTCTTTCCCCTTCAATATCCGTGCACAAACCAGCCAATTCTTTTTTTTTTTTTTAATGTTTTTTAAAATTTATTTCTGAGAGAGAGAGAAAGACACAGTGTGAACAGGGGAGGGTCAGAGAGAGAGGGGGACGCAGAATCTGAAGACAAAAACCAGCCAATTCTTATAATAACTTACTTGAAGCAATGAATGGCAGCCAACATGTGTAAACATTCTGGCTCTTTCCAACTACTACACCTAAAACTATACGAGCATGTGGTCTATATTCCAAGTTATAGTTGGAGATGGTTTTCATAAATGCCAATGTTTTGCCATGATATCATATATTTCTCCAACTTTTTAGCCTGTGGCACCACTGCCCAAACATTAACTTCTGGATTGATTACAGTAGGCAAATTAGTTGAAACAAACACCAAAAATTTAGTGGTTTAAGAAATACGTCTTTTTCACATAAAAGTCAGAGTAGGGGTTACAGGCCAACTCTGGCTTCTCTCTATGCAGTCATTAAAAGTTAGTCTGATGGTGATTTTGCCATTTTCAACACATCTGAGTTCCAAGGTCTCTCTGGTCATTGTCACACTAGTTAGGCAGAAGTAGAAAAGAACATGGCAAATGCTCAGGAGGCTAATAAAGCAGGCCTGCAAATGGAACACACTTCCATTCACATTCCATCAGAGACAGCTCAGTCATATGCAACCACTATACAGAAAGGTGGATAATGTAGTGTAGTTGACCAACCATTTGTCCAATACTTTCATTCCAGTGGAAAAAAAGAGAATACATGTTAACAGGCAGCAATATTGCACAAATCACAAAAGGCCTTAGCTCCACTCCAGCCAAATCTCATAGGATAATAAACGATTTATAGCCTCTCCAACCATACAGGAGGGTGTTAATCCACTTCCATGGCTGCCCACCCAAAGAGTCCTTTAATCAGATCCAATAAACAATTTCCCTTCCACCTCACTTAAAAGTTTACCTTCTAATTTTCTGTCCCAGAATCTTCCTTTACTCAAGATAGTTGTGAGTGAGAAACTTAATTTAAAAAAAAATACTCCCTTCCAGGAGCAGACAAACATGGCGGAGCATAGTAGTGCATATTACTATAACCGTTTCGGTTCATTATGTGTAGAATCAACAGCCATTTCCATGTTGCACTTGCAGCCAAGTTGTCTTGCTGCAACAAGCAATGATCAAATTTACAATACATTGTGTCATCTTCTTTTGAAACAAAGTACCCACATTTCCATGAAGAATGAAAATCTATTTACTGGCAAACTGCTGTGCCAATAGAATGATATCTTTCTTTTAAAAAATAGTGATATTCTCAGAAGCATCATCCCTAATATTACACCACTTTTTAGATGTGAGATCCCATTCAAATAGATTTACTTGTATTACTTTCTTTGATCTTCCCAAATATTGTTATCCCCATTTTACTGAGGAAAAACTGAGGATGGGAGAGTTTCACTAACTTGCCCAAGCAGAGGCAGAATCATACATTATCAAACAGCACAGTTAGCTTCACAGTGCAAAATGTTTTTATTCAGGTGAACAATTACATCACATTTTTCTTCAAGAACAATACATTATTCATAACTGATTCTTGCTTTATATTTATGCAACTAAAGGCCCATTCAGAAGGATTTCCCAGAGTGAAGGAACAATCAGCTCCAAAGTAGTCTTCAAGTCCTTACCCGTTAGAGAAGCTGCCTGTACCGTTTTATATGACAGTTTTTACAGCCTCTACCTACCAAGATTTCAGAACACACTGTTAGAAAACCTTGCAACTGTAAACAGTTGCACGGTAGTGATTTTAGTTTCATCCCATGTAATATTTGAGTCATAAACTTACTGGTTCTAATTCCACACTTGCCAACCAACATTCTGACTATGAATTGGCTTCCCATGTGGTTCTGCAACAGGGAAAGAATGTGCTGATCAAAAGGATTTTATAACATTTATGGTTTCTGTGACAATACTTTCTTATGGCAAATTAATAAGAGGCTTAGATTACAATGTGACTTCCCAAGCAAATTACCAAGAGGGGAAACTGCAGTGATCATGCAAACTTGGATGTTCTCACCTACACTAATTAAATTTTTCATTGGAAACTAATAGAATGATATTCTGGGATCTAGGAAAGAGGATTGAATGCACACACACCAGAAAACTTCACTGGCCATTTTGTGTGGTTCAAAGATATTAGACTAAGAGTAAAAGAAAAATAAACAAACAAGAAAAAAAGAGCGATGAGAAGACTGCAAATTAAATCATTCAAAATTCAAATTTGACACAAATGTCAACAAGGAGAAACTACAGGATTTTAAGGAAAATGGGGATTTGGTCAATTAAAGAGTATATTTTACAATATTACACCACAAGAAAGAAATGCTTTATTTTTATTTTTTAATTTTTTTTACATTTTATTTATTTTTGAGAGAGAGAGAGATTGCAAGCGGGAGACGAGCAGAGAGAGAGAGGGAGACATAGAATCAGAAGGAGGCTCCAGGCTCTGAGCTGTCAGCACAGAGCCCGACATGGGGCTCGAACCCACGAGCTGTGAGATCATGACCTGAGCTGAAGTCAGATGCCCAACCAACTGAGCCACCCAGGTGCCCCAAGGAATGCTTTAGAAGATAATCAATAAGAAGATAATTTACAATTTTTCCTACATTATATTATTCAGACTCAGGTGCTGAGAATAAAGAAATTGAATTTAACTGAAATCTGTTCAGGGGAAAAAAATAAAGAAGCAAAGACTAATATGTTTCATGTTTGAGAGCAATGGGAAAGGGGTGCGCTTCCAACAGTGTTGAAAATGTCAAGTGGGAAAAAAGTTTCTGTTTTCTGAAAATTTTTGTCTCCCTGCGTTCAGATATTGGTTAAACTTATTCTGACAGATGTCTGTTGAACATTCATTTGAGCCCAGTGCTGTACTAAGCACTGTATAAAATATGAGAAAAATAGAAATGAAGTTTTAAATTCCATAGGAAACTTTAAATAAGACAATCTATATGAAGCTTTGATTATGAATGAGTAAATAAGACAGATACACATAGTTTCATGATAACAAGACTGCAAAATGAGTGATAAAGATTGCAAACTTCATAGATATTCAAAAAGAAAGACAACAAGGAAGACAAGAGTTGGGAGAAAATTTCTTAAAGAAAAAACACTGAATATGGGTCCTTCACAAAAGCTTTCAGTTACTGGTATCTCAAGACACAAAAACCACAGCTAAATCATGTAGCAGTTGAAGGAGAAAGCTTTGGAACCATGATAGCCTCCTCCCCCACAATAAACAAACAAACAAGCAAGTAAAATAACATATATAATTATGTGTATATATAAATCATGTCAAAATCATTGTGAGTTGAAAAGTTCTATGACTAAGAATAATGATAAATGACTGGAGACTCCAATTAGTTATGTTCTGACAACCCTCAAGGATCAAAAGTTTGTGGATGCTTATACTGTGTGCCAAATTTGTTAAGACACACGTGCATGTATGTTTAGAAAATCAAATAAAAAGTCTAAAGTATAAATGGTAAAGTAGCAGCCTTCCCTTGGTATATTTCAGTTGTCTGTCAAAGAGAGACCAACAGAATTATTTAACATTTTAAATTGATTTCCAACATCTAAAAATCAGAATGTCTCAACTAAATATTCAGACTCTCAGATTGAATATTTAAAAAATCTGAAGATCCAATAACACTTGATCTGCTTGTTCTCATGTAACTAATTTATTCTTTCATTCTTAGAGTATTCCCTGAGCTCTGGCCATAGGCCAGCCACTGTTCTAGATACTGAGAATATATCAAAGAACAACAGCCAAAAAAGAACAAAAGAAAGAAAAGATTCCTTGATTTTGTGGAGACCATTTCAGTAGAATGTACTTGAGCTAAGTAGCAGCTATTTATTTTAAACACATAGGCAGGCACCAGGGCCATCCTACTTCTGTGTGTTCTAATTGGAGACAGAGAGAGAGGTAGAGACAGAAATGAGATATTGGAGAAAAGCTTAAAAAATTAACTCATGCCTTTAACAAAGAAATACAATGAAATACTGAGATACTTTTTTAAATGTTTTTCAATATTTATTTATTTATTTATTTATTTATTTATTTTGGGGGGGGGAGAGGGAGAGAGACTTTCAAGCAAGCTCCAACAGCCGAATGAACTGTGAAATCAAAACTTGAGCCAAAATCCAGAGTCGAATGCCTAACCAACTGAGCCACCCAGGCACCCCCAAGATCCCTTTGATTTGTATTCATTTTTTTTTTTTGGCCTTTTGTTTGTCTCTTTGTTTATTTCTTGAGAAAGAGAGAGTGTGTGTGTGTGTGCGTGTGCACGAGGGAGAAAGGGGAGGGGTTGTGGAACAGAGGATCTGAAGCAGGCTCTGCACTGAGAGCAAAGAACTCAAACTCAGGAACTGTGAGATCATGACCTAAGCCAAAATCAGACGCTTGTCTGACTGAGTCATCCAGCGCCCCTATCCCTTTTATTTTTAAGCTGCATGAGTCATTTATACAGCTTTTATAGTTCATGGGACCCCTAGCTTTGGGAAATGTAGGATTCATTGATTAAAGTCAAGATCTCCTGTTTGTCAAAGATGGGGCCAAATCTGGATGTGAACATCAGTCTTTTAGTTTACCACAGCTTAAGACCTTCCCAAGAATTTCTACCAGTTCCTGCAACCCATTTTGTCATGGTTTTCTCTGCCTCCACCATGTTGCATCCTTGAAAGTTACATCTCTTGCCTTGAGACATCCTGGAAACAATTCAATCTCTTCATGATTTCAGTAGACTTTATTCAAGACTTGGAAAGAGGGCAGGGGTGGGATGGAATCTGTAATCTCTGCATTAGGAGCTCTCTCTGCTGCCCGTAGGCATAATTCTAGGCACTGTGGAGTGGGAAAAAGTCCGAGGCACCCTAAATGAATGAAGAATGGGCTTAGTGAATGCCCCAGCCTCCCTATCAACCTTATTGTCCAGTGGGACAGCTAAGAGTTTCTAAGAGGGCCCACACTAGAGTGGATTACATAGCAATACAGATTTAATGTATCTTCTGTTGCATTGTTACCTTCCTTGTCTCATTCCACCCTTCTTCACATTTGACTATAAAACCACTTCTTCATAACTACCTTCACCCAAGGCTATGTCTCAGATTCTTATGTTTACTGTTTTTGTTCTTTTTGTTTGCTAATTCATTTTTGGTTTTCTGTTGTTTTTGTTGGGGTGGGGGTACTAAAACTAAGATCGTGTCCTAAGTAGTGGTTATATGCAAGGATTCACGACCATGACTTTGCAACAGCTCACTGATTCCTCTTTCCTTCTTTGCTCATTCTATCTCCCCTATGCCTTTTTGGAGCAACAAACAAATTTTTTATTCCCTAATTAGCAGAACAGTCCCATCCGTATCCTGCAGATTCAAAATCCTGTTCTATTCACAAATGTCTACTTGGCTTTTTCCAAATAAATGTAGATTCTTTCCTAAGGTGGATTTAGATGCCAATTGTTAATTATTTTCCCCATATTATTACAAATATTATTTGCATAAAGATAGAAGGAAACAAAAGAGAATATACAGCTTGAACCTGGAGCTAAAGTCTTAAGTTTCAGAAAAGACTATAAACTAGAAAAGCGTGTGGATGATGCGGGTGGAAACCACCGAGTCATATTTCAAAAAAACTCTTTTATTCAAATAACTTCTAAGTGAAAATGAGTGATAAAGTGAGGATTTAAACCGGAAAAGAACTTACCTGAACACTGACCATAAAGTAGAAAATAACTTAGCTCAGCCTTTCAGTAGATAGAAATGAAGCATAGACAAATGATTGCAAGGTTCAAATTACAGGATAAACTAGGCTTCCTAAGGAGAAAAAAAGGGAGAACTTGAAAAATACTGTATGAGCTCATTGAACAAATTCAGACAGTATAGTCCTAATTTACCCATTTCTTTTTATGCAATAATTGTAAATGGTCCTCAAGATTCTTCACATTGGGGTAAAAATAAGTTTGTTCATTTTAAATAGTTGCTAGAAATGTTTAAATTCTGAGATTGCTGGGAAGAAATGAATTCCTGTTCAAAAAAAAAGAAAGGAAAGGAAAGTCATGATTCCTCCCCCTATAAGCTCACCTACACTGGCTGCCCACCTACCATTCCTATCTGGGTGGCAAAAGAACAAAAGTGTTCAGACAAGAGATGGAGAAGGAGTCTTCCTGAACACTGTGCTGAGGCCCATATTTTATTGGGAATTGGGAGTGTAAATGTGGTATATGGTGAGCAGAGAAAAAGGAGCTACTTTTAAATATAGGACCCACCCACAGATGTCAAAATCATTAAGAAGAGTACTATCTAAAATGCATTTTATTTATTTGCTCTGAAAACACTTTTAATGACTACTTGACAAGCAGCAATTATCTAGTTATGTCTAACTACTTTCTGAATTTCATTATGGAAGTAAAAAATACAATAAAAAAAAGAGTGGATGAGATTTCTAGAAGAAAGATAACTAGGCTTCAGTGCAGATAAACAGAGAGTTACTTTCATGAAACGAAAAAAAAAACAACATCAGTGTGTGCCTAGACAAATGTAATCAATACAGTTTAAAAGGTAGATTTGGAGACTCCCTAATGAGGAGCCTAGATACCTATGAATTTCTTATATATTATGCTAATAATAGAGATGCATTTCAAAAACTTTGCCAAAACAGAAAAAACATTAAAAACCGCCCTTACCTTTTTGGCATATTACCTCCATATTTCTTCCTACAATAATTTAAAGAAGCCCAATCCTTGCCACACCTCAATGGCTGACATGACCAGGAAACTGGCTATGCAAGATGAATGCTGTGCAACCAGTCGGGAGCTTCTCCATCTCTCTTCCCTCATATTCAGTCCATTTCCAAAATGGAAAGCTTAATTCCTAAGAATGCTATTTATTTCTCTCTGTTTCCACTGCTACCACCTTTGTACCAGTTGTTACCATCTCCTACCTGAAATACTGCAGTAGGCTTCCAACTTCCAATATCTTCAACCATACTCCCATCCTCTAACCGTATCTCCATACAATTTCAGGGCAGTCTTCTTAAAAATATCAATCTGATTGTTTATCCCCAAATTTAAAATATTTAAAGGCTTTACAGTGCTACATGATGTAAGACAGAATTTCATTGTATAGCCTATGAGCCTTTTGGAGGCCTAACTCCAAACTATGACACTAGGCACAGCTGGCATTGCATTCTCTTTTGCTTACTATCCACAACTGTTTTAGAGGTAACTTCCAGTTAAAAGAACAGGCCACGCAAACTCTAATCAGATTCAGACACTGCTCATTCTAAAGTATCCTCTTTTTTTAATCATCTTAAAACATAGTTTGGTGACCCATGTTCAATGCTCCTTCTGGAATTAATTAGGTTCAAAGCATTTGATCAAAAAAGATTTATCTAATGTATTAGAAATATTCCATTTTTCACGAAGGATAAAGAAGGCTTAACGTGATAGGTACTCAAATCAAAATAACAATATCTTAGAATTTTAGTCCTTTGTGTGCCTATAATAAATAAATTTCAACAACATCTAGTTAACTTTAAGGTAATAGTAATAGTAAAAAGTAGTAAAACTGAGTAACTTACAACACATTTGAAATCACTTTAAATTTCCAATTTATTCAATTCAAAGAAATATTTATGTCTTATCATCAATAAAGTTATATCAAGGTAGATAAAAATCTAAATAGTCTAAATACCTTAAAATCATGTTCAAAAATGCTAATTATTATGACTAGAAACAAAACCAAGGTTAAAACAAAGCAAAACATAACCTGAATGTTCTTGGAGTAAAAATATGCCTTTTGAAATTTGAATTTGCACACTAAGGCAAGTAATCATATACAATATTGGAAAGTCAAAGCTATCAAGCAAGAAAAAAAGCTTTCCATTTAGAAATAATACTTCTGTATGTACTAGACTTTAAAAGAATATTTTCAGGGTTGTTAGGTCATTTTTGTGTCCTCTCTCAAGGTTTTTTTATGTTGTGAGACTCTTTCCCAAAGAAATTCAGATATTTTATGCCCAGTTTATTCTTCCTCTACTAGAAGAACAAGGAAGGAAGAAAACTCAGATTGTCCTACAATTTTTTCCAGAAACACACCATTATACCCATTCTTTAGTTCTTAAGAATAGAAAGGTCTAGAATTAAATTGCTACTGCTTTTAAATCTAAACGCATTCTGCATGGTAGATCCTTGCAGCAGAACTTTATCAGATAAAGGAAGTACTGAGTGATGGAAAAACTTATTAGCATACTTAGAAAACATAAAGTAATGCATTTGTCAATGTTTTTTGGCATTTTTTTGTTCAATGTAAATAACAAGACCACAAGTTTTTTTTAAAGATAAATTAGATATATGAAGTAAACTGGAATATCTATTAATAAACGGAATGTGAACCATGCCAGGCCAAGAAATAATTCCTTTACTAAATAAAGACACAATATCTTCGGGCTTGGTTAGCATGAACTTCCTTATATAAGCCATATGTAAAAATTGTTTGTATGGTAGAAGCTAAGAAATAATATTCCTATTAGAGATGTAAAAACTCAACTCAGAGTCAGAAACCATTCTGGTGCTAGCCTGCACTCTATTGCATTGTATATCATTTAAAAATAAACCATTTTCACTCTCTCAGACATTTGGTGTTCCCGTGACTAACACAGTTTATGCTACCAACAGAGACTTTCTTATTTTGACAGACATAAAGGTAGTCTTATGAATCACAAAAATCTTCTGCATCTGATACTAAACATGTAAGCTTGCCATCAACACACAATGCTTCTTGGCTAAGGCCTTTACCAAAGTACGTAAACAAGTTCATAAGGGTTGATTGTTTTGCTGCTTCAACTGATTGGCCTGCTTGCCATAAAGAGCTCCAAAGTGCAACATCTTGAAGATATTCCTTATATTTAACACCACAGGAAACCACTTTTGCACTCTCAATTTGTTGCGATTTTTTTTTTGAAGTGGGGGCACTACGTGGTAGAAAAACATGCAAGGGTTGTTTGTTTCCCACAAACAGGCCATCTTGCTGTGAGTAAAGGAAAGCTCCTATCACAAGCTTCTACAGAAATGCACTGATTGGCACTCCGCTGACTAGTTGATCTTAAGCACAGCCAGCAGAAGCCTGATTGTAATTATACTTATTCCTGCTTTCTATGTATACATCAGGTGCAGCAGGGCTCTCGGGATGTGCTGTTTAGTATCAAAACCCAACAGGGTTGGAGAGTTCCCCTTTCTCATTCACTGGTAGGCAAGGAAACACATTTAACATGGCTAAGTTGTTTGCAAGCCAAGTCAAACATACCAGGGCTTGTGATCGGAGCCTAGCCAAGTGCTCATAGTGGGTGGTCAATGCACATTTGTCTAATTTAATTGAATGATCACAGAGAGCTTTAAACTAAATTGGAGCTTTAAAAAATTTCCATTATAAGCGCCAGCTTTTAACACTCAAATATGGTGGTGGATTCATATTCTCAGAATGTGATTACCAGGGTCTTTTTGTAAATCTGTGGTATAGGCTAGGATTAGTGTATGGGACCAGTGTGGTCACAATGGAAGCTTCTGCCATAATTTTTTAGCCTTCCTATAGAGGTAATAAACTATTCAGTATCTTTTTAATGAAACCATTCTCCTTTTCAATTATCCAATTATTTCTGGTCTTATAACTGAGAATCTTGACTTATATCAGAGATTCATTAAGAATATTCCAGAATTTGAAGCTTTTAGGCAATTAAAACAGAGAAAATAGACTTATGAATTAACATAGAATTGGCAAACATCATGATATTAAAATACGACATTTCAAAATAATATTTTTAAATGACATCATAACACAAAGTGTATAACAAACATAATTTCTTTAAGAGTCTTTAGACTTATCATTTAGCTTCATACAAAGATAACCATGTTTCAGAGTGCAAAGAGTGCTCCACAAGCATCTGGGAATAACCACTCTAGAACAGTAAAAGTATATTCCTAACTGCCCTTCTCACCATGCCTCATAAACTACCATTTTATTTCATCTTTATTACCCCCTAATTTGTCTCTTTTTATTCCTATATAATGACACTGTAATGAATTTAAATAACATTAGTCTGTGAATAAACTAGGTTGAGAAAAATGGCTTAAAAAGAAAAAGATCCCCAAATTGATTCAAAGAGGCAACAAACCTTTATGAAAACCCCAACCGGTCTTTTGTAGAAACTGACAAGCTGATCCTAAAACTCATAAGGAAATGGAAGGGACCCAGAATAACCAAAAAATATATATTGATGAAGAACAGTGTTGGCTGTTTTCCACTTCCTGACTTCCAAACTTACCAGAAAGCCACAGTAAACAATATTATGTAGTATTAACATAAGTATATACACATAGATTAATAAAATAAAGTTGATAATTCAGAAATAAACTGATGCATTTACAGTCAATTCATTTTCTACAGGCAATTCAATAAAGAAAGACTAGTTTCTTCAACAAATGATGCTGAGGCAACTGCATAATCACACTCAAAAGAATGAAATTAAATACATACTTACCACCATATGTAAAAATTAACTCAAAATGGGTCAAATACTGAAATGTAAGAGCTAAAACTCGAAAACTCTTAGAAAAAAAAAACCATGAGTGTAAATATTTGTGACTTTGGATTAGGTAATGATTTCCTAAACAAAAACCAAAGAAAAAAATTAATTGGATTTCATCACAATTTTAAACTTTCATACTGCAAAGGATACTACCAAGAAAGAGAAAAGACACCCAGAATAGTAGAAAACCTTTATAAATTACATATATGACAATAGTTTATTATCCAGAACATATAAACACTATTACAATTCAATAATAGAATGTCAACTCAATTTAAGAACTGAGCAAAGGAATTAAAGAAACATTTATCCAAACAAGATATACAAATGGCCAAAATACACCGGAAAAGAGACTAAATCTCTTTAGTCATTAGGAAAATGCAAATCAAAACTAAAAAGAGATGCACTTCAAACCCACTAGGAAGACTATAATCAAAATAACAGACAATAAAAACATCAGTGGGGATGTGGAGAAACTGGAACCCACATACACTGCTGATGAGTATATAAAATTGTGTGATCACTGTGAAAAATATTTAGCCAACTGCACCAAAGATTGAATATAGAGTCACCATATGACCATTCTGGAAAAAAACACTTTGGGGATGGAAAACAAATCAGTGGTACCAGAGGTTGGTAGTAGAAGTAGAACTTGCCTTTAAGGGTCTGCAGAAGAGAATTTTACAGTGATGGAACTTTTTTACATAGTACTCTGTCTGGTATTAGATACATGACCCTATGCGTTTGCCAAGATACATGGGATTATTGACAGCAAAGACTGAAGTATCTAGTTTGCAAATTTTAAAAAATTAACAAGGATGTCAGTTAATTGCATGTTGGAATACAGACTATGATATAAAAAACCTTATTAGATTACAAATATAAGGCATAATTTCACTGAAGGCTAAAAAAGTCAACATAAATAACTTTAAAAGAATGTTTTGATTAGATATTAATGCTAAGGACAAAAAGAACTATATCAACCACTGTTGTCTTGTTGGTAAATTTGTCTGTCAGAGGGATTCACAGGGATGTAGAAAAGCAATTCTGAAACTAATTTACATGTATATAGGGTTGAACATACAATTAAATAAATTATACATAGTGGGACTCAGTTCCTCACTGCCAGAGAAGAAAGTTACAAATAATCAAGGAAGAAAGGCTACAGTGAACTTTATGGTGTTAAGTTAGTTTCAGAAATATCAGTATGAATTTGTTTTTATGTTAATATATACACAGACAGATTCAGTAATGTAGATATGTGTATCCATGCATACATACAGGTATTTTCTAGGTTTGTCAGCTAAGGATCTAAAAGTTGACATCCAGTAACAACAAGTACATCTCACACCCAGATCTTGGTTTCCAGATACCTAATTCCAAAAAAGACTTAGAGATCCTTGAACAAATGACTTGTTCTAAAGCTGAAACTGAGAAAATATGAGGTGAGCCTGGAGCATCTTACAGTATAAAAAATTAAGAAAGGGCTCAAGTGCCTGGGTGGCTCAGTCAGTTAAGTGTCCAGCTTCAACTCAGGTCATGATCTTGTGGTTCATGGGTTTGAGCCCACATTGGGATCTGTGCTGAAAATTCAGAGCCTGGAACCTGCTTCTGATTCTGTGTCTCCCTCTCTCTCTCTCTGCCCTTCCCATTATCACACTCTGTCTCTCTTTCTCTCAAAAACAAACAAAAAAAAAGTTTTTCAAAATTAAAAACAGAAAGAAAGAAAAGGCTCAAGAAAAGGAGACTGAGTAGGAGCCCCTGTGAAACAGAAAGATTTCCCAATAGCCAAACCTGTAACAATTTCTTCAATACAATAAATAAGGATCATATTGAATTACAAACCCAAAGAATATAATAAATATTCATATACCCATGCTAATATAAATAATTGAGTAAATAAATAAATGAGGAGAAGGAACAAATCTCTTTATGGAAAATTCCAATAACTAAATGTAGAATGAGTGAACAATATGCAGGCAATCCAGTGATGAGTACCAAAACTAGTAAGTAAACCTTTAAGAGAAACAGAATGTTTGCCAAATTTCAAAATATTTTCCCAAAAGCATTTATTAAAAACTATAATGGTTTTTACCATGTATCAACAAATGTGTTGCTTCTTCTCTTTCCAGATAGTGAAGTTTAATTACCCTCCTCTTGAGTCTAGGTTGGGTTTAGTGACCTGCCTGTAACAAGGGAATTACAGTAATTTTACAGTGGAAAAATTTAGGAGATACCACTTTAAGTGGCATATTAGTTTCCTAAGGCTATGGTAACCACAAAGTACCACAAAGTCAGTGGCTTAAAACAACAGAAATGCATACTTTTACAGTTCTGGAGGCTAGCAATCTGAAATCAGTTGCTAGCAGGGCCATGCTTCCTCTGAAGTCTCCAGAAGAGAATCCTCCTTTCCTCTTCTATGATGGTTACTGCCAGTGTTTGGCATTCCTTGGCTTCACTCCCATGTCTGCCTCTGTCTTCCCATGGTCTTATTCGCTGCCTGTCTCTCTGTTGCCAAATTTTCCTCCTAAAAGACAACAGGCATTGGTGTTAGTGTCCAACCTAATTTGTATGACTTCATCTTAACTTGACTGAATCTGCAAAGACCTTATTTAAAAATAAGGTCACATTTTCAGGTTACAGGTGGATATGAATTTGGGGAGACACTATTTCACCAGGAACAAGTGATCAAGAATGACACCAATAATAAAAAGTCGTATATCTTTCCACTAGATTTATAAAGGTTAACTTAATGTCTATTTAGAAAATTCCTACATCTTGCCATTGGAATCTGTTGATCATCTTTTCCATGTGAATTGTCATTTTTCGGGCTCTTCATATGTTGAGTAGTTTTGAATTTTACTCTGGACATTTTGAATATTATGGTATGAGACTTTGGGTCTTATTTTAAGTTATGGATAATGTTGAAGTTTTCATATTAACAGGCCATCGACCCCATAGGATATAGGATTCAAGAAGTGACAAACATTCTATAGGTTTTGGTTTCCCTGTCATTTCAATTTTTAGAGCCTTCACAGAGTTAATTGGGTCTGTTCTCTGTGTGTTCCACTCATTGCTCAGCCTGGTACTTGAATTAGTTCAGTTCTTAAAGTTGTCAATACACTATTTAGGATTACATCCAAGCAAATAGGACTCAGTGGTGAGCCCAACAGCTCATAACAAATTTATGTAGGTTGCTTTTTCAAGCTCCTTCCTCTCCATGAATTATCTGGTATTTCCAATTCTCAAGGACTCTCCTTCTCAGTCCTATATCCAAAAAGCTGGGGCTATATTTACCTCACTCTGCCACATACTTTCCTACATATAGAGTAGAGTCATGGTAAGGTGGAGAGAGACTCAAAGCTATAAGGGCTTACCCCAACCTCTTGGGAACACAGTCCTTCTGATCAAAGAGGAAGTTTCCCCTCTCTCTCAGTTTAGGCATCATTGTACTCGTACTATCACCACAGTTGCTCTCTTTCCTTCTCACTAACCATGAAATAAGGTGCTTCTTCTAGAGATCTCTATATCTTTTTTTAAATTTTTTTAAAAATTTATTTCTAGGAGAGAGAGAGAGAGAGACAGCGTGAGCAGGGGAGGGTCAGAGGGAGAGGGAGACACAGACTTTGAAATAGGCTCCAGGCTCTGAGCTGGCAGTCAGCACAGAGCCCGATGCGGGGCTCGAACCCATGAACAGGGAGATCATGACCTAAGCGAAAGTCGGATGCTTAACTGACTAAGCCACCCAGGCGCCCCTAGAGAGCTCTATATCTTTGCTAACATCCACTTCTGGATAGCCAATTGATTTGAGTCCAAACTAGAAATAATGGAAAAAATGATAAACTCACTACCAGTCCTGAGTCACTAAAAAATATTTTTGCTATTTTCCTTTCAGAGTCCTCAAATTCCTCCTTTAGTCATTATGTCCAAGTTTTATAGTGTATTAAACAGGAGAGACAAGGTGAACTATGCTTATTCCATTTACCTAGAATAAGAACCACTATAATGAACACAAACTACAATAAATAATAGAAAGATATTAGGAAAATCTCCAAATATTTGGAAGTTAAACAACATATTCTCAATACACAGGATGCTTCAAGGGATCTTAAAATATATTTGAATTAAATGTAAATGAAAATACAACACATCAAAATTTGAGAAAAGCAGGTAAACCAGTGCATAAAATAAAAATTATGCCACACATATTCATATTAGAAAAGGCGAGGCCCCTGGGCAGCTCAGTCAGTTGAGCGTCTGACTTTGGCTCAGGTCATGATCTTGCAGTTCATGAGTTGTGAGTTGGAGGCCCACATCAGGCTCAGTACTGTCAGCCTGTCAGCGCAGAACCTGGTTTAGAATCCTCTGTCCCTTTCTTTCTGCCCCTCCCCTGCTTGCATTCCCCCAAAATAACACTAATAATAATATTTAAATAATTTTTAAAAAGAAAAGATACAAAATATGTAAACTAAGTTGTAAAGGGTAGCAGAATATGACACCCCAAAATATACCACTTTGGCATACTGATTATTTTGAGCAAATGTATAGAAAGGTTTTCTCTGAATTCCCTTTATCTGCCTAAAGACAGATCCTCCAAAAGGAACTCAGTTGTTATAAATCCCCACCCTAGGAGATTCATCAACCAGGAAAGATACACTTCTCACAGGAGAGGAAACTACAAGTTGACTCAACATCCAGACAGATTTTGTCACAAAGTATCATACTTCCCATTCGATTCTTCTATGGACCCATTTACCTTTCCTAAAAATCATTTACCCTCTCCTAAGAGACCTCCCTCTTCCCTATTAAGAAGGTAAGTATGCCTGCATTACAAGCCAGCTCTTTGACTCATATTTTCCTGGTTATCTTCCTTGTATACAGAAAGTATACAGGTTAAACACTTGTGTTTGCTTTTGTCATGTTAATCTGCCTTTTATTACAGAGATCTGAGCTGGAGAATCCAAAAGTATAGAGAGAAAATTATTTTTCTTCCTTTACTGTTTTCACTTTCAGAAAGTGGATAAATAAGAATTAAATAAAACTAAAGCAAGGGGAAGGAAGGCGATAATAAAGACAAAAGCAGAAATTAATACAACTTAAAAGATAAGAGAAACAATAGAGAAAGTCAACAAAACCGAATGTTCTTTGAAAAGGTGTATAAACCAACCGACTTGTTGCTTGGATCAAGATGATGATAGAGGAGAGATGGTGAGAAGTAGTCAGATTATGGATATATTTTGATGATTGAGCCTATAGGACTTTTGATATATTAGCAGAAAGTTATGAGAAAAATAATCAGGGATGTCTTCAAGAGTTTGGGTCTAAGCCACTAGGAGAATACATTTGCCAAATACCGATAAAGGGAAGACAGAAGAAGGAGCAGGTTTAGGAGGTATATCAGTCAGGATATGTTTTTTCTCTGAACATGACAGAGGAAACCATATATAAATTACTTTAATATTGTGTAAGTTTATAGTATAGCTCATGTAAAACAAGTCTGAAGAGAGATCATCAAAATATTGGAGATTCAAATTCACATATTTATGCTCTGCTATCCTGGCACATGGTTCTCATTCTCACTTTCAACTATTATTATTCAGATGAGACCAAATCCAGTAAATATGTGCTCATTCAAGCTGAAAGAAGGAAATTCAGGCTCTCTTGATCGGAACCCTTTCAAATGTGTTAGTTCTCTTTAAGTAGCCATGCTGAAATTCCCATGTAACAGATGCATTGATATTACATTGGTTAGAGTTAGATGCAGGACAAGCCCTTTTGCAAGAAAGGCTAGACAAGGTAATATCTGATACTGGACACTGTTTTATTCAACTAAAACCATGGCTCTAGATGGCACATGCCAAAAATTCTATGGGATAAGGAGGAAAGAGATACAGAGATTAGGAAATATACATAACCACATCAGGATAAAATATGGCAATGAGGAAATCTTGGAAATTCTGTGATAGATGCACACAGCAATGTGACATAATGACATGAAAAACAGTGTGAGAAATGTCAGCATTTGTAGTAATCCAAGGGCAGCATTCTAACAATCTAGCCTATTTAAAAAGCCAGTCAGATGGTCACACACATTTTGAAAGAGAAAATTCAGGTGTTAAAGAACAGGATAGAAATAAGAAAAAAAAAAAAAAACAAAAAACAACAGGCAGGAGAGTTTAAAGGACAAGGCAGAAGACAGGATCTGGAAAAATTATCTGAAATGGAGCAACAAAGACTCTTCACAGAGTGCTTATAGACCAAGGTATGGAGAGGAAAGGAGAGGGTAATAGTAATTTGTACTAAAAAATTTGGTCATTCTCCAAATCTAATTTCAATTATAAAACAGCTCCAATATACTATCCACAGTATAGATGGGACACAGTTAGATCTTTATCACTAATTATTGATAATTACCAATTATTAGTAATATTGGTAATTATTAAAGATATTTTGGTCAAGTTACTTAGCATAGGAAAAAATTAGTACATTTACTTTTTTTAGATGGCATTGGATTTGAGAATTTTTTCAGCCACCAAGTTTCTTTTGGTTACTCTGTATGAATGGTAATATAATTTATAGATTAATTATTAAAAACATTGACAACCATCAACAAAGGCTGTTCTTTTATTAATATATTTTAACAAATAATATAGAAGGGATGTTGTATGCATAAATGGTGGTTTATTGGTTTAATATATATATATATATTTTTTTATTTTAGTTCATGAGACAGAAAAGGCATAACATTTTATTATTTGTATCAATAAAGAATTCTCTCATTGAAGGCTAACTCATTTCATCAGCCATACCAATGATAAGGGAATTCCTAAGAAGAAATCCATACAAAAGTAGAATACAGGAAATAGCTGGGCAATTTCCTTTATGATTATTTCCTATTATTATTTACAACCACCTATATAACAATTGTCAAAAAACGTTCCCCTTCTTACCTTTCTTCATTTCTATAAAAAATCTTAACCTATGTGAAAAAATATTACTTGACCCAGCATTATAGAAATGCCTAAGTTTTCATTGACAGCTTCCTTTCCTTGTATTCAAACAAAGCTGCTGAGGAAGTTACTTCTTGTAGGTTTGAAAATGACTGCAAATATAAACAACTGGTTCAGTAATTACAAGAATGACTGTTTGATTTCAATATAAACTATTTTATTGTTTTATGTGGATCAAGGATAGTGACAGTTTTATAAGAACAGAGACTTTAAAAGAATGTACTTTGACCTTGTATCCTAAAAACTGTCTGAAGAAACCTCTGATGAAGGAGATTTATCCCACAGTATACACCCCCATCTATAAATGAAGAGTTGAGTCTCCACAGTATAGACAAAAGGGAAACATGTAATGAAATTTGAGCAATGTATTAAAAAGGAAACTGCCCTTTAGAGATAATGGATCTATTCTCTACTCCATGGATGAATGCAACTCTCATTAACACTAATGGAAGTTACGCATGAGCATCAAGAAAATATACCTGGTATAACAGATTTCCAAAATGGGTAATGGCATCTAATCTATTCCTAGTATAGTTGTGTCTTTATGCAGCCAAACAAAAGTACCCCTGAAATTTGGGGATAGAGATAAGCATTTAAGTAAAGAATTTTAAAGTATTCAGAAACTCAGAACACAGCCTACGTTTGCATTTTTGCTTCCCTCTCAAACAACTTTTTCCTCAGGGTGCCTGAGTGGCTCAGTTGGTTAAGTGTGTGACTCTTAATCTTGACTCAGGACATGATCTCATGGTTCATTTTGTGAGATTGATCCCCACACCTAGAGCTGCCCTTCCGGCTCTGAGCTGACAGCGTGGAGCCCACTGGGGATTCTCTCTTTCCCTCTCTCTTCCCTTCTTCTGCTCACTCTCTCTCTCCTCAAAAATAAATAAACATTAAAAAAATAATAAAACTGTCTTTAAAAAAACTTTTTCAAGTCACAATTATTTACTTATATTCTGCCACTAAATAGTTTTTAGGAGACTGGTTTCAAATCAGTGGTGTCATCTAATTAAAACATGATAAGCTATAGTGCACTACCATGATGCCTGATGCAAAATTAGTGCTCAGATAAGTTTGGTTGTTTTTCCAATTTCATTTGCATATTCTGTGTAGAAAAATGTCATGATACTAGCTATCAATAATCCAGAAATCTTTTCTTTACTCTGCATCAAAGATTCCTGATGAAACATTACCTATTGATGTTTTGGTAGCTTCAGTTAGCTGCCTGAAAACTTTTTACTGTAAAATTTTTAAAAATCAGATAGTCACAACACTCAAGTAAATGAATTTTTTGGTAAGCAAATTATAAATAGAGTTTATCTAATTTATTGAAAATAGTCATCTTAGATGTTGATATAATATTCTAATAAACATCAAAATAAAACCAGGGAAGGTTTGTTAATGCTTCACATAAACATCCTCCATGATTTCTGTCAAAACTGTAAAGTCAGTATTGAATACCAGTACTTATGTTAAACACTTGAGGACAGCCTCTCCATACAGCTGTTCTGTGCTCAACCATAGGGCAGAAAAGAGCTCATTGTTTTGAAATCAGTTACTTCAGTTCATGGTTTTTGCTTCTGTATAAGTAATTAATTCCCCAGTTTATCTAAATGAGTTCTTATCTGTTTCATGTATTAAAATTTAGGAGTTTTCTCTGATCATTTCTATGCAATTTTTCCTACTAAAATTAAGTTTCAGAAGTTTGCCAGTCACATTTCTTGTTCAATGATAGAGATTGCTTTTGTTCAACATGTAGATCTTTCTCTCTCTCAACCTCCCTCCTTTTTCTCTGTCTCTCTTTCTCTCTCTTGCCTTTTGTTTTCCTCTCTGTCAACTCCACATAAAACTTAAACATTTCTCCTCTTCTTTACTATCTAACAGGGTAAAACAAATTAATTTTATTGAAGTTTTCAAAAATTGTGTGCAAGATAGAAACCAAACTGGCTGAATGCTGATATAAACATCTTCATATTTTCCATGATAATCATATATAGAAATATACTACTGAAATTTTTGCAAAAAATTTAAGCCATTCCTTCTGAGATCTGAAATTTGAGAAATGAGAGAAAAATAGATTTTGACATGGAATCTATAAGCATCATAGATCAAACAAGTAGTGAGGGAAGCTGCCAAGAGTAGAACTAGCATGACTGAAAATTTCCAATATGCCTGACACTTGAAATATTAAGTACTACTATCACACATTTTGGATATCTTTCAATGCAAAGATCCTGAAGCTTAGAGAGATTTAGTAAAATTCCTGAAGACATATATGTTGTAAATAGTATATGTACACATACATACACCACACATATGGGCGTGTATATGTGTGTATCTGCAAAACTCTAGAATTTTCCATAGCTAGACAAGGCTGCCTCATTTATAAAGTGGAATTTTATTTACCCAAAATGCCCTAGCCCCTGAATAGGTATTCTAAGCCATCAAATTAGAATGCTTTTGGTCTCCAACAATACTTCTAACTCTATGCACCCCTACACTACATGATCTATACACTAGAAAACAATTTCTTTTATTGATTGATTGATTGATTGAGAGATTGAGAGAGTGACAGAGCACACATGAGCAGGGGAGGGGCAGAAGGGGTGAGAGAGAGAGAGAGAGAGAGAGAGAGAGAGAGGGAATCTAAAAGCAGGCTCCACGCACAGCACGGAGCTCCATACAAGGCTTGGTCTCTCTACTGTGAGATCATGACCTGAACTGGAAAAAAGAGTTGGTTGCTTAACCTACTAAGCCACCCAGGCACCCTGAAAAAATATCTCCTCATTTTCAAAAGTCTACAGTGCCCCAGTTATTTCATATTTCATATTACATGTATATTGCTATCAATTCCAAATGTAATAATTTTTCAAGGGCATGTTTTCCCATTCCGATTCAGAAGAACACTATTGGTTCCCCAATTTCCTCATATAAAATGAGGATAACCTGCCCTCCACCCTCACACAGTTGTTGAAGGATAAAATTTATGCAAAATGATCTTTTTGTTGAAGTGAGCTATTTTGCAGTTTTTCGTTCCATTGTTAGCGACTGATCTAATCCAGCTGCCAACTCAGGAAAGGAAAAAGTAAGCTCTGGCATGCTGCCAGGGCCAACTGCTCAGACCCAGGGAATCCCAAGAGGCCTGGACAAATCAAAACCACAGCTCCTGTCTGGTTTTGCCAGCAATGTTTCGGAACAAACTCAGATAAATTCATCACAAAAGGAGCCTATAATTCAAGAGAGGAGGATTTAGAAAAAAGAGAAAAGGAGAAATGTATTTTAGGTGATGGTAGCCAGAGAAGGTAACAGGCGCAAGCCCCAGTAACTGACCTCTCCACCAGCAAGATGGACACCTAGGTTTTATAGAAAGAGTTTGGGATGGGGGACAGAGTATGTGCAAGAGAGTAAGCAGAAAGCATAGGATCATAAGTCCATATGTGTTCAGCCCAGGATCATGGGCAAGGAAGGGGACATGTTGGGTGTGGTCTTCTAGGCATTCTGTTGCAATCAGGGCTTTTCTGGTCTGGAGGTTGGAATGTTTCTGTCAGTGTAAAACATCATCATGTCTCAAGAAAGTGTTATAGGAAATAAGAACAATAGGTTTCAGTTATAGCAAGAGTTACGTGGTCTTGTCTATTTCTGGTTTTAACTCTTGGGCAAGAGAGTTCATTAACATCATGACCTCAAATAATGCTTTACACATAATAACTCTAAATAAATAATTGAATGGATGACCTTTGACCTCTTCATTCCACATAAAGCTCCAAAGAAGATACACAATGAAAACCACACTTATTACTATATTACAATTAAAAGAAACCGTTTTTAATGTTCTAAAAATAATATACTTTAGATAGGTAACTATCATTCTCTTTACCATTTTCTTTATATACATCTGTTAATTTTGCATTTAAAGAGGCAAGAGGGCATAATAGCAAAAGCATGGGAAATCCCCAAAAATACTTGTACATACTCAAAATACTGTTACAGTATTTATGGTCTTTATGAAAGGTTAAATAACTTGTTTGTGCTTCAATTTCCCAGCTGCAAAACTGGAGCTGAATACTTACCCCATTGATCTGTTAAGATGAAAAGGCACTGTACCTGGTACATATTACACATAAAATAAGTTATTATTACTTTATTGTCATCATCAACAATATTCAAGCCAATATAATGAAGTTAGAAAGAATTACTTCATAATCTACCATTTATATGCACAACTTACTGAAATGTATTTTTTTGATGTGAACAGTACTTGATAATTCATGGGCATTTACGTTAATTAGGGTACACAAAGCACTAATTGCAGGAACCACCAAAAGGATTCCCTAATACAAATGCCTCTCAAAATAGAGAATGATTGTGATATCATCTGTCATAGTGTAGGAGTTCTATCAGCACAGCATTACATATTTTTTCTCTGCAAAATCTAAATTTGTAAACTCAAATGATCAATTTGTGCCCTTAGAAGCTTAAACTAACTGAAAATTTCTCCTTTCTTTCCTTATTGCTTTCCTTCCTTCTTTCTTTTCTTTCCTTCCTTCTTTCTTTTCTTTCTTTCTTTCTTTCTTTCTTTCTTTCTTTCTTTCTTTCTTTCTTTCTCTCTCTCTCTCTCTTTATTTCTTCCTTTTATTCACTTCCAAAAATTTGAACTACATTCAATATTACAAGAATATAAAACAATTTGCTAACTTCCTCCCCTTATTTCATTGTTTTCTTATCTATCTCTTTACCCACACTCTATTTTTAAATCCCTTTACTTGCAAGAAAGTCTCAAAAACTCATTCATTCTAGAGTATAAACATATAAAGACTAGATAAGAATTATAGTGCTATTTGTGGAAAGGGGAAAGGTGTTATTTTACATTTGGTTTAAACTAAAGTACTCAATCATCTAATAAACACCAAGTATAAAAATTTGACCCTCAAAAACCTCACCCACTCATGGCTGGCCTCCACTGAATTTTCATAGCTGCATCTCTACAAAGTCCTAAATATTAACTCAACACTTAGGGAAAAAGCATAACTGACAGAAGCAAAATAGAAACACCAAAAGCACAAGGAATCAGCTACATAACTTTTAAAGCATACATTATGAGTTTATTCCAAACTTTATGTCGAGGTAGAATATTGAATGTTAATAATAGGTAAAAAGACCCTAAATACTATCTTGTGTAAAAATCTACGACAGTTATATCCAAGATATCCTTCCAAACTTTTTCTCCTTGTTCACATTATACCTTTGTCTCCTAAAAATAAGAATATTAGTTGTATCTGCTTAGAAATCAGTAAAGAAAATACTCATCCTTTCATTTTAGTTCATATTTACCAAAGTGTTACACCTTCATGTTTATTGTATCAAACTATATTCCAGTTAACACCTTAGCTATATGCCCTTCAATCTTCGATAAGTGTAATGGAATTCTGAGTATGTCTTACAGAATTGCCTTCTGGTCTATTCTCAACCGGCCTTATATTATGCCATTTTTCCTCCCCAGGTCTGAATAGCTAAACCTTAAATTTGATAGATTAAAGCAATGTTTTTTTTTATTAAAAACACATACTGAGAAGAATAAACTTAAGATAGAATAAAGATTGACTCTGTAAATTGGACCATATAAAGTGCAAAACACAAAAAAGAATAGAGTTACATTAAAATAAGTATAATTTAAAAGTCAGATTTAAATATATGCAGAAAGCATATGAAATTGTGTGTATTTTAGCCAGCAAGAACAGACAATATTATTTGCCTCAAAATTCTTAAGTTTCTTTAATGAAATAATATAATGTTTAAAATATGAGGAAAACCACTGTAAAAACTGAGTAGTGTTCCTATGGCAACAGAAAACCATTCAACTAGTCTTAGGAACTAACAAAAGTGAAAATGAATCCTTACTCCATGAGAAATAATTATTAAAGAGGAATATGCACTATTCTAGTTACATTTTTGAGTTAATAAATATTTCAGTAACATTTAAAAGCATATTTCTTACATTTCTTATAGAAACATTATGTTCTGAGTCTTTAGACTTAAACTTTTTAAAAATTAAGAAAACATAGCTCTAATTCTGAAGACAACATGTGATGTCTCTTGGGATAAAAATGGTAGATCAAAAGAATTGATTTCATTTTCTGCTTCACTCAACATATATTTATTAGGCTTCTATGTCCTAGCACTGTGATTGGTACTGTGGATAAAATCTTGAACAAACAATACAATCCCTATTATCTTGGTTAGAAAGTAAAGTAGGAAAAAAGACAGCAATCATTTAATCATATATATAGTTACATGTAACCATAAGATCTTTGCATATATTGTTTCTGCTGTCAGAAGCAATGGATGTAAAGGAGGGTAGGAAACAAATTCTTGACAGAGAGAATGAATGGTGATTTCTAGAAACTGTTTTAAAAAATCTAGTAGAGGCCCAAACATTCATGACCTTCCACACCAGTTAAGACTTAGGACTTTAGTCTGAAGGCAAAAAAGAACTATTGAGAGAAACTATTCAGAAAAATGAAATAGTCATATTTTCATTTCAGAGAAAATTAAATCTCAGACTACAGCACTCAGTTTTCTTGGGGAAACAATTATCAAAATCTTACAAAACAACAAAAGGTTTATCTGTGAATGGCTGAGTTGCACATCAGTTCTGACTGCCAGGCTACACTTCTGCTCCCCACATTTTTTTTCATTTTCAGATTACGCTGAAGGAGCAGCTCCTACTGGGATGTATTCTTCTCATGGCACAACAGAAAGAGTTCTCAGCAACTGGCAATGTTCTAAAGCCTCTGGCTTAATGTGAAATAAGATCTCTTTTACTCCAATCCCATTGGTTCCCACAAGCTAGATGGCCAAGACCGACTAAGTGATCTGAAAGCATACTTTAGCTACTTAGAGACATGGTAAACTACATGGCAAGTGGAAAGGAGAAGAGATATAGAATTCTTTTTTTAGAGAAGGGAGAGTATGATTAGGAGTAATAAAACAATCTACTGTAGAGAATATTCTAACTTACCCACATATTTATGTTTAAGTATATTTTTGTGACCTAAACAGAAGTGTAAGATCATTGAGCAAGGTCATATCATTCTTAAAATTGCCTTTCTTGTTATTTAAGCATGAGGAGACAGGTGGTAGATCTATCATTAATGAAGCATTTAGAGGAAGTATTCAAGGATGACTACTTCAAGCAATAATTTGAAGACATACTGCAAAATGTCATAAAATATGTATCTTGTAATAAAAAAGAAACAAAATTAAAAATCTTCTCAGCTAATAGATTTTAAAGCTCACATTGTGATTCATATTTACTATTTTATCTATATCAAGCAATTTAATTTTAAAGCTCTCATGTCAGATTAGGGCTTATCCCCAGCTATTCGTGCCCATACATATCACAAATATACATAGCACTATCTCATGTAAATAAACCTTAAAACTTAGTCAACCACTTCCCATAAAACAGTGCAGTTAATTAATGAATATAATGAGGGTAATGATTTGGCATTTAAAATCTGAATCATACTTTATTTGAAAATTGATAGTTTAACTTTATTAGAGATAGATAACCAAAATCTATGTGCTGACTAAGGTAGTAACTTCATATTGTACTTGTTAATACAAAAGGAATTTCTAAAGCCAAAGCAATTATCCCTTTGCCACGGAAAACTCTGCTTAATGATCTGGCCTCTTGGAAATTTCACCAGTTTTTCTGGAAATTTGAACACCTCCTGCCTGATCAAAGTGTACAGGAATTGTAACATTTCTTAAAAAGTATCTTATTAATCCTAACAAATACTAATTTTCATAAGTATTATTTCATAGAAGTTAATTTTCATTGGGTTTGCCTTTTTGAAAGTTATTCATTTGTTAGTGTTCTATTGCTATGTAACAAATTATTAAAAACTTAACTATTTCAAGCCATGTATATTTATTGTCTCACATTTTCCTTGGGTCAGGAATCTAGGTACAGAATTAGTTGGCTTCTTGTGCTAAGAGCGTCACCAGGATGAAATCAAGATGGCAGCCAGGAACTGCAATCCTGGCTATTGGCAGAATTCAGTCCCTTGAGACTGTAGGGACAGAAGTCTCTATTTTATAGTTTGTTGGAGGTTAGGAACACTCTCAACTCCTAGAAGATATCCTGAGGACTTTGCCAATCTCCCCATAAAGCAGTTCACCACATAGTAGTTTGTTTCTTCAAGGACAGCAGGATCTACTGTCTGATTTTTTTGTCTTAAGGGTTTGACTTATTATATCAGAACCAGTTGGGAAAATCTCCCTTTTCATTAATTCAAAGTCTACTTATTAAGAAGCTTATTTGTGTCCTACCCACATTCAAGGAGAGTGGATGAAATCCTCAGGGCCATTTTCGAATTCTGCCTACTACACAGGGTTACATACTTTTTTTTTTTTTGACAACTGGCCCTATTGACTCACTCAACAATCTAAAATAGTAGAAATGAAATTTCAACCCATACAATTCATTATAAGTACAATTTGACAATTGATACATCTGGAAGCTCCTTGGGAAAAAAAATGTTCACAATACATACCATACTGAAAAACTTTTGTAATTAAAAGCTGACTTCACATAAACACATATTTAAACCTAAAATAATTTTACTATAAACAGTGAGTGAATAAGAGAGGCTTAAAAGGGAAGTAAGTTGGGTCCTTTAATCATTCCACTTCCACAAATTTCTCCAATTCAATCCTTCCCTTTCACTTAGCTCCCTTTTTTTCTAGGGATGATCCTGGGCAAACATCAACACAGAGAATCTTTAACAATTTCAGTAATTAGTAAAGACCATCATCCTAGGATACTCTGGGTTCCTGAAAATTGTGAGCTAGATTTTTAGTGAACAAGCAAACAAATCAATGAGAGAGAGAGAGAGAGAGAGAAAGGGAGCATATTGGCTGGCAACCCTAATCTTATCCCAACAAAATATAAGTCCTGAAATTTGTATTTTAAACTAAATACTCAGCAAATTTCAAAAGTTACATTTATTTCCTTCGTTTTAAATTCTTAGGACAGCCCTTATATATTAAAAAATATATATGCATATATATAATTTTTGTTAGATGTGAATAACAAACTGAATATCTGAGGGTGGAAGTTGATAAATGTTTAAATGATGAAGGAAATCATTACCTTTCAATGTAAGTAGAGAAATTAAAGGCTAATAAGGGTTTGAAAACGGGGACAGCATTGGTGTTGCCATTTATTACTAAAAAATTATCTGATTATATCTTGGTATACATTACAGTATAAATATTTAATTGCTTATCAAAACTATTCAAGGGAGAGATGGGTTTTTAGGTACATTCTGCAGGCAGATATAAAGAAGTGCTCAATTATCCAATTCAGTTACAACTTGAAATCTGCACAATTTTGAGATTCATGGCCAGTTTGAATGGATTGGCACTAACCTTATTTTTCTGTGATACTTTTTATTGTTTATAAACTTCCTGTACTGTTATATATGTTATCCTATCATGAAATATATGATTCAGATGAAAATATGGAGATACTAACTATAAACAATTAGTTTTACCATGCTGAATAAGAAAAACCTATATACATATGAATAGATATATTAACCAAAATATAACTTAAAAATATAAGACCGTTCTACCCATCAGACTGGCAAACATATGAAAAATGGTTGGCAAAATACACTGAAATTTCACTGTAACACTTTAATCCTAAGAAATAGTTAACAAAAAGATTATCATTCATTTTACAAGAGAAATTTAAAAGGTAAAGATAATAAAAGGATCTCAACTCTAAGGTGATCTCTTGCTCTGATCTCTTGAGGATGTTATTACAAAAAGATTTCACAGTATCCCTTTAACCATCAACAAAATGAACAGATATTTAGAGATTCAGAAATTTATTCATAATTCTGAAAATATCTTTGTCAGCTCTTCCTACAAACCATTTAAACATCATTCTACCATTTAAGGTAAGAGAAAAAATTAATACAGTGCAAAAAATAAAATCATCTTTTTAAATTTTATTTTATTCTACAAACTTACTTTAGCATAATTGATCTTTTGGGGTGTTCAGTTCGAGAAATTGTAACACGTGTATAAATTTGTGCAACCACCATAATAGTCAGGCTTCAGAATGGTTCCATCACCACCCAAAATACTTACAGGGCTATGATTTGTAATCATAACATACCTTGACCCCTTGAAAATACTGATCTGTACTCCTCACTAGAGCTTTGTCTTTTCCATAATGTCACATAAATAAAATACACAGTAGGTGACCTTTAAACGAAACGTGGAATGTTGGATAGGTACAAACAAGAGTTACAAAAAATACCCTACCAAATCTTAATATAAACATGTAGTGTATATTAAAGCAACTTTGTGGAAATAGAGCTTAGACTTCCTCTCGCGGGCTTAGAACCAAAGACAAAACTAGTTCTACAATATATGAGGTCGGAATGAAAGGATGGAAATGATGCCTTGCATTACCAGACTTAAGACAAGAAAATGTAAAGCTGTCCTCAAATTCACCTCCAAGGAGTATTTATCTTTCAGATATGTTCTACAACTTTGGAATTTATTTTAAGCTGGCTGTATGCATTTCCCCCTTTGGAACATGGGGCACAGTATATCCACCTGTTAGGGTCAATTAATTTGTGAAAGAGCTCTGACAGCTTTGAGCAAAAGCTCCTTTCCATTTATTAAGACATAAGAGAGTTGCCATATGTTAATTGCTAATCCATTTCTCACTTAGAATAGTGGGACAACAAAACGGCATTTTTTTACACAGCATATTAATTTTTTTTAAATAGTAATGGCTATTGCTATAATCATGTGGGATAAACTTTCCCCTGAGTTTTCTCCCTTATTTGTGCATTTGTTTTCTCTACTCCAGGTTTTGGAAACAAAAATACGGACAGAGTTAAAAAAATTCTTTTAGGGGCGCCTGGCTAGCTTAGTCAGAGCATGTGACTCTTGATTTCCAGGTCATGAATTCAGAACCCATGTTGGACCTAGAGCTTACTTTTTAAAAAGGGTGGGAGGGGTCTTTCTAATGGCTTTGATTCATCTTTATAAATGGGTTTAAATCTTGAGTATAATAATTTATAATAAAGAACAACTCCAGAGGCTCCTGGGCGGCTCAGTCGGTTAAGCATCCGACTTCGACTCAGGTCATGATCTCAAAGTTCATGGGTTCAAGCCTTACAGTGGACTCTGTGCTGACAGCTCAGAGCCTGGAGCCTGCTTCAGATTCTGTGACTCCTTTTCTCTCTGCCCTTCCCCTGCTCACACTTGTCTCTATTTCTCAAAAATAAATAAACGTTGAAAAAAAACCAACTGCATAAATACTGGCTTATGATGAAAAACACATAGCTTTATATCAATTAAGATATTTTCTTGTTAGATCTTTCAAATAGTAAATTGATGGAGCAGCCAATATTAAATAAAATTATTGCAACTAGCTGGACCTGTCACAGCTAGAAAGTGATAAAGAAGGTTCCACATTCCCACTTGAATGTATGATATTTTATTGGTTGTTAGATGGTTTCAATGAGCACTTCAAACTCTAACTGTTAAAGGAGAACATTTCCAGAGTGTTTGGTGTAGATAAGGATCCCTATCCATTATAGATGTATGTTTAAAATAATTCAAGGATTAGAAAAAAAGGAATAAATATTTGTTTCAATTTATACTTCCTATTATCTGTCAATTTCTTTTCCTTAATATAATATAGAACTTCAAAATCCATCAGTCATTATATGTATAAGTTGGTGAGAATATCCTGATTCACATACTAAACTTCACTACCCTGGAAGGTTGCAAAGTCTTAACAATGAAAACTGTTCTCATAAATAATAAAATAACAAAAGCTTGTCTTGAAATACTGTGTTTTGTTCACTGCAGATTAGAGAGCTGTCGTACAGAATTACACAAGGATAAAATCTGGTGCACAATCTGCAAGGCCTTAGGAAATTGCTATTTTCCAAATAAATCTCAAAATAATATTTTTATTTTGTTCTTGTGCATTTCACACTCATGCTGCAGCTGGTTCATTTCTCTACTGAGGACAGTTAGACAATTCCTGTATTTTCCTCTATTGTATATTCTATTCCTCAAGCTACTTAAGAAGTCATTGGCCTCGATTAACAACAATAAACATTTATTGAGCCTCAACTATGTGTTAGGTACTTTATTAGTCACACGGCTTAGAACAGAGAGTCACTCCAAAGCAAATTTACCTAGTTAGATTTCCTACTTCCCATCTTTCTGAGGACTGTATCTAACCAACCATTTGGAGAATTCATTCACAAGAAACAATTTGTACCTGCGCAGTTGATGATTTTGTGCTCCTAATATATGATATAGAAGAGTCATCATTGCCTCTGGGGAGCGGCTAAGGATTAGGCATCTGAGTGAGCAAATAAGGAGAGGTCAGGAGTAAGGGCTCTGGCTAGGAGTTTATGGGCCAGAAAGTGAACACTGGTGATGAATAAGAATATAACAAAAGAGAACTTGATGTGATCTGGTGAAGAGGAAAGAGGCACCAATCCTATGCAAAAAAAAAAAAAAAAAAAAGCGTGAAGTAGTGTAGATTTACTATGTGCCACTCGTTTTGTATTTTCTTTGGCTCTATATACACAATAGTTCCTTTTTACTTACCTCATATAACTATTTCTCTATCCGCCCACCAACAAAATTTGTTCTTGAAAAAATATAACTTCCTTTGCTTTAGGTTTAAAATACAAAGCTTCAAATTCTACCCCATTTGTCAAATGCTGGAAAAGAGTCAGCTAAAGATAAGACTCAATGCATTATGTATACAGCACCCACCAATTCTGCGACCTTAAGGTCAGCCTTTCCCCTTCCTTGAAAGGAAGAAAAAAAAGTGCTTAAACCTAACTCTGGACATCCCATTTTCCTTTTGAGGATTTAGAATACTGGGAAGAGAAACTAAGCAAGAGCCACCTACTTCAGGGGGAAAGTGGAGAGAGTAAAATTTTAAATGTCTCATTTTTCTTCTCTGGTTATTTCAGTTTTATCCTTCACTTATTTTTGGGTTTGGATCCTATTAATCTGTCTTTGCATCTAGTCACTGTAAGTTCATAAAAGCAAATCACAGATGACAGCTAAGCAATGATTCAGAACCCACATCCTTCTCCAAGCCCACCTAGCCTGCCTAATTACACTACATACTCCTGGTTTCAAATTCATGATTTCTTATGGTAACTTTAATACTCTTCTTCAAACTTCACCCTCCCTTTTCTTGTACTGGTTTGCTAACAGACTTCAGCATTTTAGATGCTGGTGACTGTCTACTGTTTTTGGCATTATCTGTGGGCAACAAATGGTTAACTCAGCAGGTCTGAGTTACTTAAAAGCTGCACATCCCCCAGTTCCCCCCTAAAAAGGTCTGTCTTTAGATGTGGTCATGAGCAGCTCTTATAAGATAATCTCTGAACACACACACACACACACACACACACACACACACACACACCAGTAAATACATGCTTTCTATTAAAAGAAGCAGCAATATGATGGGCAGACCAAAAATAAATATCCTTAACAGAGTGGCACTTAGGGCTTTTAAAATGAAATCTATGCCTCATTTTTGCTTTGTGTCCCACCTCCTTCTTGTTCCCCACCCAACTGTGGATCCATCTTTAGTTATAAAAGGTCACTTATTATTGTATGATCATATGCTGCCATGCCTCTATGTCTCTGGTCGTTCTGTTGCCTGTGTGTGGAAGATCTACCCTCCTTATTTCTAACTTTTGAAGTCTTACCCTTCCAGGCTCAGTTCAAATATAACTTTTCTGATGACATGTGTCATAATCCACCAGTCAGAATCAATTGTTCACTTTGTGCTGCTTTAGGCATTCGGCTCACACTTTTATTATGAATTCACAGTCTTAGGGTTGTTTGTATTTCTGTCCATCAGCTGTTTAAAGAACAGGAAAAACAAGTATCTCAATTATTTTTATATACTCTAATTTGCAGTGGTGCCCATGAGTGGCTGGGTTTGTAGCCCCTGTATGCCCTTTTCACTCTTCCCAATTCCATCCTATCAATTTATAATCTAAGTAAAAAGCATAATTGTTATTCAAAAACAATGTTAACATGAGTCTTCTCACCTTACTTTCTCATCAGATTGCAACCTATAAGCACAACCTATATGAATTTATTGGAATCGCTTCTAATCCTAGTACTTTGTTCACAATAAATAGTAAATATTTCATTTGACATTTGATTGAAGGAAAAAGCTACCCAATCTCTCTTTAACTATGCTGCATTGACCCACAATCAATCAACCTCCTAGTTAGATGGCGAATTATTGAAAATTAGAGTTAAAAAAAATTTTTTTTAATGTTTTATTTATTTCTGAGAGAGAGAGACACAGCGTGAGCAGGGGAGGGTCAGAGAGAGAGGGAGGTACAGAATCTGAAGCAGGCTCCAGGCTCTGAGCTAGCTGTCAGCACCGAGCCCGATGCGGGGATCGAACCCACAAACTGTGAAGTCATGACCTAAGTCGAAGTCGTACGCTTAACCGACTGAGCCACCCAGGCGCCCCCAAAAGTTAAAGTTTTAAGTAACAAATGTTAGTGCAAGACTGTAGGAAGAAAATATGTGTAAGTACTAAAGTGAATTTAATTTGGATACATTATATAAAATACATAGTTTTATATATGTCTAAATAAATAGAATTAAATAAGTGGGTTATAAGTCATAACCAACAAAATGACAAAAGCCACTTTTTAAAAAATAGCACACCCAAAATCAACATAATTAGTTCTGTGACCATACCTATTGCTGTCTTTTTACAGAACTATGACTACTGGGTCACAATCAGATTTGTCAGCTGAATTCCAGCTGCAAAATTCGTGTTTCTCATAGATATATGAGAGGGAGAAGAAACACGGCCTCATTTTCAATCCCTAGGCTGCGACCACTGTGTCGGCTGGAAAATGATAAACTTTAACTTTTTAAATGAGTTCATTTTATGTGGATATCACTTAGAAAGAATAAATGTGAAGCAGTAATAGTGTATTTTCTGGTACATTTCAGACATCAGCCAAAGCTAGAAAGGGTGGCTGTAGGGTTACAGAAAAAAATTTTCCTGCCTACCAACAGATATTGCATACAGCTGTCTAAAATAATCATCAAACTGATATATACAGATCTTCATAATATAAATATTCACTATAAGGCAAAAAATTATCACATTATATTTTTAATTTGATTTAAGTAATCAATTTTTGCTTTTACTTTCGTATTTTTCCCAAAACCTGAAATGTATCCCATGACCTAGTAAAAAACAACATTTTCCAGTAAATGTATAATAGGATTTTATTTTACATTTTTTTTTAAACTTTTAGTTTCAATCCTAAAATGGTCTTTTTTTCATCTTATACCTTTGTTCATTATTTTTTTAACCTGAAGTTTTAAAAAAAAGGAACAGTGATTTTTGCTCTTTAAGCACATAGATGTAAATATGGCATTTAAGATCTCCAATGCCAACCCATGTACCTACTCTACCTTCCTAGCTAAACTTTCCCCTGAATTGTACAAGAACAAGATGCTTTAGTTATGTTGACCTGCTCAGATTGCTGAATAGTTCAATAACAATATCTTTCACTGATACAATGTATTAGTCACAGTACCAAACATTGTATATACTCTAATGTAAATCAACATAGTAGCATGATTTAGGGGTGCCTGGGTGGTTCAGTCACCAAGGGTCTGACTCTTGGCAGCTCAAGTCATGATCTCATGGTTCATAAGTTCAAACTCCACATCAAGGTTCATAAGTTCAAACCCCACTGTCAGTGCAGAGTCAGCTTGGCTTTCTCTCTATCCCTCTCTTCTCTCTCTTTCTCTGCCCCTCCTGAGATTGCTTACTGTCCCTCAAAATAAATAGACAAAAAAAAAAAAAAACCAACCCAAACAAACAAAAACATGATTTAGACATAGATATTTGAGTTCAAATATCAGGTGAAACAGTAGTAATGTCACCGTGGTAAGAACTCAGACCTCTTTGTGCCTCATTTTCCCGATACATGATTTGATTATAATATTTAACTCATAGAGTTTTTATGAGTGTAAAATTAGTATATGTAAAGTGTTACACAACTTATAAATGCTTAATAATTGTTAACTGTTTTAGGCCTAGCTCTGTCATCAAATAATGTGGAATAACAGGCGAGTCATTTACTCTTAAAGAAAGATAATAAACAGCACCTTCATGAACTAGTTACTAAGGTTGCCACAAGTGCAAAATTTTAGTAATTTATATGTCAACTTAAAAAGATCTTTTTGATATAAGTAATCAATCTTAGAGGAAATGGAGTAAACAGAGTTAAGAATGTGCTAAAAGTAAATATAATTGTAAATGGGAGATTTGAATAGATTAAAAAATGAAAGAAAAAATTTAATGAAAACATTGTCTATTCCTGAGCTGGGAACTCTATAAACATGGAACAGAATGTGCAACATGTAAAGACCAAAAGTAAAATGGTTTAATAAGACACAAAAACCCAAAAAATGTTATGAACTTATGATACAGTAATTATTTTAGAAAATATAACATGGTAAGTACTCAATAAATATTATGAATATATATGTGTTAGGAACAATCTTACCATGTGTGTATTTTTATCTCCAATTCATTAATTGGAAAACAGACGTTCCAAAATTTAAATTTTTTTACCCAAGTTCATGGCACAGCTTGAACATTGCTAGAGCTGGAATTCAAACTTACGCCCTGCCTATGAAGCCTGTGTTATTTCTAGGATACTAAACTACTCTTCAATTCCATGAAATCATATAAGAAGTGTGTCTGAGAGGAATGGCATAAACTGAGGCTCAAGCAGTCAATACATAAAGTACCAAACATTTTAGAAAGATTATGTTTCTTTTCCATTAAAAAGAAATGAAATGTATGGTTCAGGTGGCCAGACAAATAAGTGGTAATGGTATCATCAATATCCTAAAGGAAGAAGTTGAATAATTAATTAACACTAGCAAAACATTAACAATGCAAGAGTGAAAAGAATTGACATAATCTTCTATAGGTTTGCATAAGGTTGGCTTTGTATAGTATATTTTATATTGTACTATGTTATATAATATACATCAAATTATATAGGGAATTCCAAAAATAGCTCTACCATGGGCAATTTTAACCTTTCGTATTGACTTTAGAACTTAACATTACACTTCTCACCCACTGGTTAGATGCAAATTTAATCTATCATCCTTATGACACTCTGTGTCTTATATTCCCTATATTAGTGAAGATAGGGTTACTGCTATAGACCACAAATGTTGAAATTTCAGTAGCTTACAACAGTAAACATTTATTGCTCATTGAGAAATGCCTAAAATGGGTTTTTCTAATCAGCGGCTGGCTCTCCTTCAAGCTGTGATTGGGGATCTAGGCCTCTTCCAAATTGTGACTGTCATCTCTGATCTTCATTATTTGGCTTCTGAGATCCACAGACCATCTGCATCAAGAAAAAGAACAGGACAAAAATCATACATGGGAGGTTTTGTAGGCCTGACCTAGACGTCTGTAGACTTTATAACATTTCTACATTGTATATCTATATCCATACTGTATATATAGGTATAAATATATATATCTGCACATATACACATGTATCTCTATACATGTATATCGTACATGTATATATATATATATATACCATGTACATTACAATGTATAAATGGTGTATTTTCCTTTTCCTTTGGCCAGAATTTAGTCACATGGTTATACCTATTTACAAGGGAGGATGAGAGTACATCTCTAGAGTATCACTAGACAGTAGTCTAGTTTTATGCACAGGAAGATTTGGTGAAAACTAGCCAATCTATTTGAAAATGATACCCCATTCTAGAGTTCCACATATTTGAATGCTTTGAGGTACATTCCAAATGCAACCATCCTAAGATGCTCGAGCTCCTCCAACATAGATGTGACTTCTGCCATATGTGAGTCATTAAACAAGTTTGTAAGGCTTTTGATTTGTTTTTATATTGCTTTTAAAATTTTTATCCTGAAGAAGTTAGGTTAACAGTGTGATTCAGAAGCCAACATCACAAGTTCAAATGCCAACATGCTTATTAATTTCCTGACCCTGAAAAGTTGCTTAAACTCTCTGTGACTTAGTTTATTTATCAATAAAAGAATACTCACCTTGAAGTACAGGTAAAAGGCATGATTGATATAATGTATATAAAACTCTTATATGAGTGTCTGACACATGATGAATATTCAGTAAATGTTATCAATTATCTTAAATATACACTTATTATCTATTTGTAAATCTTATTACTTTTACTAAATCATAAATCTCCTGAGGGCCACCATCATGCCTTATTCATTTGGGACTCTATGTATTCTTTCTATAGTACCTTACAAATATTAGGCAATTGAATATTTATTCGATCAATCAAATAATATCTTTCTTAGTTCATAGTACAGATTTCACATACACTGTCATTTTCATCTGATGAAAATGATAATATATAAGAATAAAGTATATGATGATGTTTCATATTCAGTTGAAAAATATTAAAATATATTTATAGTTTCTTCATGAGTTCACTCAGTTTAGTACAAAAACATCCACCTAAATGTATAGGGTGGTATTTATGATTGAGTTTTACCCTGTGTGCCCTTTATATTAATATAAACTCTTGAACAGTGACCAAAAATCATTACAGCTTGATGTCTTTTCAGTAGCCAGAATGAAATGAATTGGTCTCAGTCCAATTCCTAGTGGACAAGTGTCTAAATCAAAAAACGCCACCACAATTAGCATTACTTTAGTTAATAGTTTTAACCACTGAGGTCAAGGATAAGATGAATAATAAAAATTGTACTAATCTTGCAATGCAAGTTGTAACTGTTTCCAAAATAAAGGTTAGGCAAGCTTTAACAGTTACCTGTCAACTATTCACAGAATAAAAGGGAGAAAGGAACTCCAATGAGGCTGACTAGGAAATAATGTAATTTTATGAAACTAAATTTTCTTTAATAATCATTTATTTCAACAAGAAACTTTAAATTTTTTTCATGAAAAATTAAATATCTGTCAAAACTAACAAGATTTTTTAACCTACTATTAATTTTGAAAATAAAGTTGAGAATTTAAATTTACGCACATTTATTTCACTCCCAAGTTATAATATAGACAACTCATTGGGAAATTTCTAAAAACAAGGAGAAATACAAAAGTTTCCTAAGATCCACACAGAAAAGTAGAAGAAACAAAACTCTTGTCTCCAAGGAACTTCAACAAAGGACTTCAAAGTACAAAGACTAAACATGTTTCTAGTAGCAAAAAGTAAAAACTGAATACTCATCCCTTCACAGAATGATGGGATTTCCTACACTTTAAGGGAATCCAGACATTTTATTTTCACATATGAGATAATTAAAATTATTATAAATTGAGTTGATTTACTCAGTCATACAGTGACCTTCACTCTTCACATTGTTCTTAGTGTCTACCCTAGACGATTATGTGTTAATAAAAATCCGTGTTTATACATGCATGCATGTATGTATGTGTTCGATATTGTTCAAAATACTGAGAAAAACATCAATGAACAAAAGCAAAACTCCCTGCCTTCATGGAATTTACATTCTAGTAATGAGAAAAAGAAAACGCATAAGAAATATATTTAGTAATGCGATAGTACAAGGTTAGGGAGATTAGTTTGTGAGGTGATGAATTGGTTTGGTAGAGCTGCCATAAAAAAGCATCACAGATTGGGTGACCTGAACAGCAGAAATTTATTTCTTACAGTTCTGGAGGCTGGAAGTCCGAGATGAAGGGTTGGTTTCTTCTGAGAGCCATGAGGAAAGGTTCTCTTCCAGCTGTCTCTGGTTGGCCCTCTACTTCCTGTATCTTTACAATATCTTCCTTCTATGTGCATATCTGTGTCCAAATTTCCTCCTCTTATAAGAATAGCAGTCATACTGGATTAGGGCTCACACAAAATGACCTCATGTTGACTTAGTTACTTCTTTAAGGATTCTATCTCCAAATACAGTCACATTCGGAGGTAGTAGGGGTTATGATTTCAACATATAAATTTTAGAAGCTCACGATTCAGCACAAAACAAAGAAGGGAGTAAAATTGGCATTTTAAATGGAGTCATCAATTTCGGTTTCAATGAAAAGGGGATGTTTGCACAAAGGTATGAAGGAAATAATTTGTAAAACAAAACAAAAGTTACAACCTTTATGCAATAAAAGTTTGTAATAAAAAACAAAATTTGGCCTTAGCTTGGCTTCCAGAAGGCCTGAAAATCAGAACCCAGAGTACCTCCAAGAACTTAGGCAGGGCTCTCTTTATCACTCATCTCTGCTCCTCTCTGGACATCTGCTTCATTCTTTTCCTATCGACCTCCTCTCTCTGCTTGTCAGTCCACATAGTTGTCAAAGGCTCTCCATGGTTTGCAGTTAATACATAGCCTATTTTTAGTTTGTTGTAGAGATGTACTAGCTATGCCTAAATGCTAATTCCAAATTCCCATGAAGGAAAGTCCATTTGGCCCAGTCAATTGTGGACAAAGACCCAGGACATGTAGAACAAGTATAACTGCCCAGGATCCTTTTCTGTGGAAGAAAGATGAGGGTATAGCTTGTACTCAAAATGTAAGTAAATGACTCCAAAATAGTTTGTGACAGACAGGAAAGTTGTTCTTCTCAGCTATTAGATACCACATTTCTAACAATTTTATTTATTTTGAGAGAGAGAGAGTGAGCATGTGAGCAAGAGAAGGGCAGAGAGAGAGTATCCCAAGCAGGCTCCATACTGTTGGCATAGACCCCTACTTGGGGCTCAAACCCACAAACTGTGAAATTATGACTGAGCTACCCAGGTGCCCTTAAATACTGATTTTTTTTTAATAAAACTTCATTGTTTGAGTTCTTTCTCTTTTTTCTACCCTTATACTTTCTTCATCTGAATTTGCCAATTCTGTGTCAAATTATTCTGAGCATCTCTTCTCTGTTGGGAAAAGACAGAAAGAGCACAGGAAAGGGAGTCATAAAAATAAGGAGAAACCTTAAGTTTCATATTTCATAGTCCCATGATCTTGACCAGGCTCCTTTACACCTCTCACCTAAAAAATGATATATACTAAAGCTCCTATCTCAGTGTAATCTAATTGCTTGTTTATTTAAATCCCCAGCTACTCATTCAAAATTCATTAAAAATATATTTATCAATTTTTCACTGCTGGCCAGGCACTCTAATAAAACAGGGTATCCAATGGAGGGAGAAGGAAGGGGGACCTGATACATTATCTGCACTTAGTGCTATAGACTGAAAGTTTGTGTCCCCACCCCTCAAAAATTTTATATGTTGAGTTGTAATCCCGAAGTGATGTTGTTACAAGGTGGGGACCTTGGGAGAGGATTAGGTCATGAAAGCAGAACTCTTATGAATGGGATTAGTGCCCTGATAAGAGAAGCTGAGAAAGTTCCCTCACCCTTTCATCAGGTGAGGTTACAGTGAAAAGAACACCATCAATGAGGAGACACCATATTTGCAGGTGCCATGACCTTGGATTTTCCAGCCTCCATAACTGTAAGAAATGAATGTTTGTTTTTTATATACCACACAGTTAGGGTACTTTTTATATCAGCCCAAATGGGCTATGGCAGAAATTATTACTATTTGCAGTTCGAATTTCAAATCTGTTTTATGATAGTCTTTATCTCAGGAAGGTTTGAAGCAAGGTCCCACATGAAAGTGAAACAGAGAAAGTGAAGATGAAGACTGTAAGTTTCTAAAGAGCAGGACCTGAATCTTGCTACCTTAAATGCTCAGGATTTCTCATATTTTTTTTTAATTTATTTTTTTTTTGTGTGTGTGGGAGAGATTGAGAGAGACAGCGTGAGCAAGGGAGGGTCAAAGAGAGAAGGAGATACAGAATCCAGAGCAGGCTCCAGGCTCTGAGCTGGCTGTCAGCACAGAGCCCGCTGCAGGGCTCAAACCCACGAACCTGAGATCATGACCTGAGCTGAAGTCAGCGCTTAACCAACTGAGCCACTCAGGCACCCCAGGACCTCCCATATTTTTAAAGACTAAATAATGGTCTTCTGTATAGCATATATACCTTTCTCATACCTTTCATTTATAAGCAACTCTTAAGGAGGGAAATTTTAGACTCGGTGGATAATAGAGTGATTCTATGACAGACCAATGGGGGTAAATAAACCAATGTAAAAGTAGGGCTGCAATGTAACTATGACAGAAAAGCATTTTGGTTGCCACATACTATTCATATCATAGAATCTTTTAAATCTCAAAAGATGTTCAATCTTCATTTAGTTCTATATGGATTCCCAAAAATGTCACATATGGTGATGATTTCATTTTATTTTACCTCTAATTTCATCCTCCAACCTCAACATTTATATCTCTGAAATGTTAGCAATCCCTTAATAGCTATACAATTTAGGGTTATTAATGAGAATAAAGTTGGCAGTTTGACTTTAGAGGTCAGCCTGTTTTCTTGTGATTTTTTAGTGCGGCTGACTGCCTGCAAACATTTAAATGATTCCTCTGCCACCTGTCCATGTACTTAAGCAAATAGACTATTACAAGAACAAAGACCTACTTGGTTTTTCTAATTGGGCGGAGGATAAAAGAAGTCTTTTCCAGCTTTGTTTTATTTCTAAACTCATTTAGCACCAAGTGCATATCAACTTCGACTTCTTTGGAACAGGTTCATTATGAAAACGGTCTAATAATGAGTAGTTTTACTTAGAGTTTTATACATCCCTAATGAACCCAAGCTTGTTTCTCATCATTTCTTTGTTTCATAAATATGCTGCCTTTCACTCCACACTTTCTGGGGTATCTTCCTAAACATACTTTCTTTTGTACTATGTTTCCTTTGATTGTGAATACCTCATTACATGTAGTTATTTCAATTATAGGTATGATAGAAATTCATCAACTGATTTCTAGGTGTCTAATTTTCTTAAATAACTCATTGACAATCTATAAAATAGGTGCTTGTTCAAAATCTTATTGCTCATATGAGGGAAATATAAGTAAGTAAGACTCTAAATAAATAAGAATATAAAATATAAATGTTTTGTAACTCTGAGGTTGAGCAACGCCCAAGCCAAAGACTCATGTACTTGGTGTTTTAGGGAACATGACTCCAGGAAACAGATCTGAGGAGCAGGGACAGAGAAACATGGAAGGAGGGGAAATAATGCAGAATTTTAAAAACTAAAGATTGGGACACTCTTACTTCTACGTAAGTAAGACATTTTCTTTGTAGAACCCCTCAGTTGTCTTGTAGGGGCTCCTAGCGTGGATGCCTGATTTTCAGGAATTTTACAAGTTGGTTTTCAAACCATTGGTAGTTTGAAATTAGCCATGATGGTGACAATTTATAGCACAGAAATCAGCAAGCACTCCCCTTCAAGGCATTTATTTTTATCCCCAGAACACCATTCATGCATACTTTCATCTGTTCTGAGTCCACAGACTAAAGTGACATTTCTGCCAATAAAGCTTTACTGAAACATAGCTACTTATTATTTAAAATTTATTATTTAACTTGATTAGCATAGAACATTCAACTACTTATTCATTCATGAAAATGTTTTCTTTGCCATGTTACTTTGGACAAGTCACAGTCACCTTTAAAGAATATATTCATTCTTCCTCCCACCACCTAGATCTTCACCTTCCATTTTCTCTCCCCATCCTTTCCAAATTCCATACTAAATACTCTGGACTGAATGAATCTATTTCATTGATAAATGCAGCACTCATTATTATCATTTATTTGATTAATCTGTAATTGTGCCTGTATGTATGTCCATTTCCTCTATTAGATGGTAAATATGTTAATATCATAGACATACTAATAATTGTATCTCTAGTTCCAGGTCCAGTGGAAGATTAGAAATTATTCAGTAAAATAATTAGGATTATGTCCAAATTTTCAAATGAAAGTAGTTGTTTCTGGTGTTTGGTATAAAATCATTTTTAATTTAGAAAGAATAGGAAGGCTTCTAAGGATTCTGACTGGAATTTCTTGGTAATTTTAAAGGCCCTAGATATTATTTCCTATGATTTCAGATTCAAAATGTAAGACTTTCTTTCCTTGATAGGTGTAAGAAATCATATTTCTCTCTTGGTTTAGGATGTAAATAAAGATCACGTGTTCTGTGGATAAAGGCGAAAGTGAGGAAAGAGTAGAGAATGAGGAAGAGGTGCTTAAGGATTCACAGGTGCAAACATTTTAGATTTGACAGATGTTTACATATATCGTTTTGGAATCAGTTTGATCCTGTGTGAAATGAGAAGGAAAGGTATTGTTATCTTTACTTAACAAATCAGTAACTGGAAAATTAGAAAGTTAAGGGACTAGGACAAGTTCATGAATCAAGTTAATACATGAGTTCAGCCTGTGATATGGAGCAAGATTATAATTACAGTGAAGACTTCCCATCTCCTTCACTTATTATTGCATTACACTGGACCAGAAACATCATCATTTTGAGCATCATTTTTCTTCATTTTGAAGTAAGGATTAAATAGCACCCACCTAATAAAGTCATCATGAGCAAAAGGAAAGAATGCCTAGAAATAACTGTTCAATAGGAAGAATGGTTTTGCAGCCACTTTGGCTGCTCATTCTGACTTCACCGTGCCAACTTGCCTGTTTAGAATGTGTTTGCTTAGAAGATGTCAAGCAAAAGCAGAAAATAACTGTATGTTGTACTTGCTAAGATGTGAAAAGAAGGGCATTAGAAAAACCTTTGTCCGCAGTTCATTCTACAGAACAATAAGCAGTGTTACTAGCTGGGAATGGTTTGATTGTCATGGGAAAAAGGGCTTGTGGCTCAAGATGGAGAAGTAGCCCCAGGGAAATACAGGAAGAAAGAGAATATATGAACACTGAATACTAGTTATCCATGAGACATTGGTAGAGAGGTTGACTGACATATTACCCAGGACCTGTCTTGGCCAATACAAGGAAATTTTTGCAGCCTCATAAGAATCTTCTATATCGAAATGCCAGTTTTAAGGACTAAAACACTAGATTAAAATACAAACTTTATGGGATCAAATGCTGGTGATATGGTTCCTTTTTTACATGTAAGTTGATTCATATTTATAGACCGCTAATATTTAAAACCACAAAGTTGTTCCAGACCTTTATATTAGGTATGAGAAGAAATTATGTGTGCGAGCTAAGTGTTCTATGAGCTAAGTATTCTGAGGTTTGGGTTAGCAATGTAGACAATTTGTCAAAGTCCTCCCAGACCCATCAATATCGCAACTTTCTATTTCATTTAATATTTGATGAATATAAATTTTAAATCCATCTTAGTTCTCATTAATCAACAGTCTTTCCATTTTAAAAAGAAAATACAGACATCTTAAATGTTTCTTCAAGTTTACTCACATGATGTTCTTGCTCTAATTGGAAAATAAAGCTTAATGTAGTAAATAAAGCAATCATCCTAATGTTTGTGTTTTGATAGCAAGTAAACAAGTTATTTACTTGAACAAGAGTATATATCTCTGAACTGAGAGGTAAGAGATAATTTCTCATAATATTCCCTAATGTCAAAGATGATGATTTGGAAGAAAATATAACCAAAGAACAGAAACATATATCTGATATTATTATTTGAAAGACACTGTTGGGTTTGCATTTTGATTCTTGGTAATGTAAATTCTAAGATTTATAACGTGCAGATGCTCCTAGAATGTTGGACACATGCAAATCCTATCCATCACATATCATGTTCTTTGTGCCTTCAGCTTTTCCCCCACCAAACATCCTACCTTGTGCAATCCAGTCCTTTTGGCCTGTAAAATCTGACACTGTGCAGAGAAAGATGTGAGGAATGGGAGAAGAAAAACTTACCACAAGAGGCTAAATAAATACATGTAATAAATATGTGGAAAAGAGGGCAGAGGAGAAGTCACATGGGCTAAAGTAGTATCAACAAAGAGGGATACTTCTTGATGTCTGGTGGTGGAGGTAACTGAAAGCCAGAGTAAAAAGGGATTCTGACTCTGTATTGAGCTTTCATTAGATGGAGCTTTATCATTCAAACACTGGAATTCTTTGGATACATGGGTCCAGGCCTTAGAGGGCTAGCCAAGATTTCAAAATAATCCTGGGATAAAAATCAATATTGCTAGGAATTTAGGATGATTATACAATCAAGTTTGTGTACATTATAAAATCAAAGAGCCATTATGAAGATGAAAACTCAGTGAAGTCAAGGATTCAAAGTTGATAAAAATATCTATTTAGAAGTGGGTGTATGAGCCATAAATTCAAACACATGTAGCTCCACATAGTCCACTACATTGAGAAAAGAAACATATTCCATTAAGAAGTGCTGAAAGTGAATATAGTCTTTGCTTACACATGACAATACATCCACATAGCTCCACATTCAGTTTCTTAAGAAATTGGAGTCCTTAGTAGAAACAAGAAGAATTCTACGTTCACCTTGCACCGATAAGTGAGTAGCTTCTTCCCGTCTCTCTGTGGACGAGATCAAATATTGTGGGAGGGCATGGGAGTGCAGGTGTGATAAAAGAGGATTTAGAATTAAAAGAAACTTTGAAGTTTTTGTTAAATTATTTGTGTAAAGAACTTGGAAAACAGGCAAGAAATAATATTTTACAAAGTCAGATGCTAAATTGTAACTGGAATATACTACATTGAATAGAAATGTAAAAAATTACAGGCAGAGAAAAGCCGCCATTTTAATTTTGTTTTTAAGCCTTGCAATGAGAATTAATATAGTACTTCTACAAAGAGACTAACTCAACTCTAGTAGAACAGGGGTAGGCAACTATGATCCAGGAGCCCACTATATGTTTTCTTTCTTATTTTTTAAACCACTTACAAGAGGTGCCTGTGTGGCTCAGTCAGTTAAGCCTCTGCCTTCAGCTCAGGTCATGATCTCAAGGCTTATGAGTTCAAGCCTCGCGTCAGGCTCTGTGCTGAAAGCTCAGAGCCTGGATCCTGCCTTGGATTTTGTGTCTCCCTCTCCCTCTGCCCCTCACATGCTTGCACTCTGTCTCTCTCTCAAAAATAAATAAACATCAAGAAAAAAAGTTAAACCACCTGTGAAAACAGTTTTTATTTTTTAAGTGGACAGAAAAAATATTAAAAGAAAAAATATATTTGGTAACATGTGAAAATTATGTGAAATTTGAATTCCAATGTCCATAGTAATGTTTTATTGTGATGTAGTCACACTTATTCATTTACACAGTATCTGAGGCTACTTTCATACACAAGGCCAGAGTTAAGAAGCTGGGACAGAGACCAGATGTGGTCTGAAAAGTCTAAAAGATTTACTACCTGGTTTTTTACAGAAAAAGTTTGTCAATCACTGCGGTATAATAAGAATACAACAGAATAGAAGACACCTCTGTTCATAAATGTACATTAAAAACAGGGGAAATGTATTCTCTCTCATGTATAAGCTGTATTAACTCTAAGTGACAGTTCCACAAGACATGGAGGCTCAGAAGTTAAAATGGAAGTGGTATAAAGAATTCATAAGCCCTATTGGAAACCATGGCTCTTTTGAAAATCTCGCAGAATCTTACTGGTGGTAATACAAATCAGAGCTGTAGAGGAAAATGAGGACAAATTAGAAGCTATCAGGAAATCGGATCAACTGAAGAAATTCCAACTGAAATAATGGGATGAATCTGATAAACCAAAAGGGGTATGTTTGTCTCTGGCTTTAAAAGATGAAAGATCCCAGGGGCGCCTGGGTGGCTTAGTCGGTCAAGCGACCGACTTTCGCTTGGGTCATGATCTCGCGGTTCGTGGGTTCGAGCCCCGCGTCGGGCTCTGTGCTGACTGCCAGCTCAGAGCCTGGAGCCCGTTTCAGAGTCTGCGTCTCCCTCTCTCTCTCTGACCTTCCCCTGCTCACGCTGTCTCTCTCTCCTAGAAATAAATAAATATTAAAAATAAATAAATAAATAAATAAAAGATGAAAGATCCCAGATGGCTGAAATAAACAAGTTAACTGGTCTTAATGAGTGGATTCCACTAGTTACAGGTTAGAAATAGCCTTAAGAAGAATCACGGTGCTTACCTGGATATCCATTCAGAACTCATCTTGGACAGAACCACTTACACATTTGCACTGGTTTTGGAAAAGATCTTTCAGTGGTTAACAGCTATTAATATTGTTATAAAGCAAACTAAATTTCTTTCTCAAACTGCTGCATAATACCTGAAAAGTAAGGGAAAAAATTATAAATAAGCCCCCTTCACCCAATCTCAATTTAGAGAGGCAGGACTGTGATGAACCCAACAAGCCTCTGCTTGGTAGTGTTTCTGGAGTTTTTCCAGGTAAATTACACAGCACTCACCAGGCCTACCTCTCCTTTATCCCGGCAAAAGAATAAAAAGAAGGGGTGTCAGTGCATGATAGATTGTCAATAAGAGGATCGTCTGAAAGTCCCATTTAAATATTGGGTTTGCCTTTGAAGGCATCTGTGAAGATTGACCAAGGTAAATGTGTTAAAAGGGTGAATATATTAACTCATAAATTTCCCACTCTTTGTACCTCATTAACTAAAGAGAATGTACTGTTTCTCTATTTGGTTTCTCTGTGCCATCTTCTGTCTTATGCGGTGTGTCTTTGTCAGAATATCATGCCACAGAATCAAATAGGCTGAGAGGAATAAGAAAGACAAGACAGAGTAGGAAAAGACCTTTTATGGGACACTAAGATTACCTACATAAGAGCAATTAGAGACTGGAAAATAAAACAAAAAAGATCTGCATTGATTAGGAGATAGTGAAAATGTGATTTATTAATATTTATTTACATTCAGCTACACTGTGAGGTATTCATTTTAGACAAAGACTGAGTCCAAAGAAAAATAGAGTAGGAGAGGACAGGGGAGAAAAGAAAAGAGTTTCAGAATTTAAGTATCAGAAATATCATTACATTTAGGTGTCTGCACATCTATTTGTTTTTTTAAATATTTCTATTTATTTCTAGGAGAGAGAGAGAGAGAGACAGCGTGAGCAGGGGAGGGTCAGAGAGAGAGGGAGATACAGACTCTGAAATAGGCTCCAGGCTCTGAGCTGGCAGTCAGCACAGAGCCCAACGCGGGGCTCGAACCCACGAACCGCGAGATCATGACCTAAGCGAAAGCCGGACGCTTAACCAACTAAGCCACCGAGGCGCCCCTCTGCAGATCTATTTGAATATAACCGTGAATACGATGCATCTGGAGTTCTAGAGTTCAGAAAAGTTATAACATACTTTTATCACATAAACCACATATTTAGTAGGAAACTGCTGCATTAGATCCTTTATTTGGAATAATACTCTTTTCACAGGTGTGAAAAAGTTCTACAGCCTAGGAGACCATCCAAAAAATTTCACTAAAGATTTTTGGTTGACCTGCATTTAGCATGCCAGCTCGAGCATTCTGCTGCTTTCTGTGTTAGTGTTGACAAATCAAATTATTTTTCTATAACTTTTCCCTTTAATTTGTAAACATATGGCTATAAGTCCTCATTTTAAGGTGATACAATGACTATTCACTTCTCTAGAAAAATAGTAGACTCAATTTTATCTCTTCTCAAGGATATCTTGACAGTATATTTGCCTATCATGCTCTAAAAGGGTGATAAATATAATCAATGCACAGTGAAATATTTATGTGCACAATTCCATTTCTAATGCATTATCAAAATATCTGTTAACTGCACTTAAATAAAATTTTAAAATATTGTGTTTCCTCAACCAGACAAAGAGTATGCCACAAAATCTTTAGAATGCAAAGACTAGCACTTTTGTGTAGCATTTTAATACATTGGTGCGGCAGCCTGACAAAGTCATTTTTAATTAGACCTCCTACAAGGGAAGAAATAATTTATACTGAATGATTGAACTTTTTTTTTCAAATTGGAAAATACCGTTTTAAAAAGTGTCTTTTAAATGTATCCTGCTACTGGATAGTAAGGGTTAATATAAGTGAAAAGCAAATATATCAAAGAGAATGACTGAGTGACAATTACTCCTCCACTGCAAACAATTATTATGTCAAGATTCAGCAAAGCAGGATCCTTACACACTCATTCACTTCAACAATTATTTACTGAGTGTCTTCTTTATGAGAGGGGATGTGCTAGGTGTTGGGGTGTAAAGGTGAGGAAACCACAAGCTAATGTGAAACAAATGTATCAATTTCCCTTCCATGATACCAAATGAACTATAGGGCTGCACTGGGCTAGTGGAGAGGGTGAAAATTATGCTGTATGCCACATGTAGGTTTAAGCTGGACTTCAAGAATTGTAATTAGCTGTGATATGGGGGAAAGTAGGAGAAAATGTGCAAAAGCAGAAAAGCATACAGGGTATGACGTAGTGAGCAGAGATGTGAATAGATTAGAAGAACTAATTCCAAAGATACTTCAGACATGGCATTAATAGGACACAGGGCATTATGGCATAAGACCTGAGTAAGAAAGTCAAGGTTGGAAAGTTCTGTTTCAATACCTCTTGCAAAGTTATGTCCTTAAATGACCCTAAAAATCCAAATCCAAGATAAAAGGAAGGTTTTCAGCATAAGGAAATCAATCCTATTTTGAATATATTATATTTAGGGTGACTATAGAACATCCAACTGGAAATATCCAGCAACTTAAAATCCTAGTTTCTGGACACAGAAAAATCTTCAATCAATTATTTATTCAATAAATAAACATCAAGTAGCTGCAATGTATCACTGTATTGGAAGCAGAAAGTTTAAAAAATAATCAGCATGAATCCACTCTAAAGACTTCCAGTCTAATGGTGGAGTTAGACCTGTAACACATAATTACAAATCAATGTGAAATGTGCCCTCCTAAAACAAAAAGGCTATAGAAGGAAATGGGGAGAGAGGGGAGAAAGACATCTACCTGAGAAGAGAAGGCTGGTTTCAGGATCAAGGCAGTGCTAACTGTGAAAAGGTAGACTCTGACATCTTGTCTTTTTGGTCAGCACTTCTCTTTATGAATCCTGTTACATTCTACTAGGAACTTCCATAGTGTGCCGCTCCAAGGCAATGTTTCTGCATTTAACATATTTCTATATCCATCCCTATCTAATAATCTGCACCTACAGCTTGGAATGAAAGTTTTCTCATAAGACTAAGGTAGGTAACAGGATATTAAAGATATATTTTATTTCCACTATCTGGTTTTTCCCTCTTGAATTCCAAAGTTGTCCATACAGCTAGCTGTATTTTGGTTATCTTTAGTTGGCCTCAGACTTCCAATATTCAAAACCAATTTTACTGCTAGCCTTCACTCCCTCTCACCTTGCGTGACCACTTGCCTCTCCCTCAAGATTCCTCATCTCAGTAAATGACACCTTTGTTCTTCTGGTTGGAAGAACCAACCTGTCAAAAAAATGTTGGAATCTGTTTTTCTCACATCTCCACATCCTCCAATGGTCTTTCTGATCCTGCCCTGTCGATGGGGGAGCAGTTAGAGTTTTGTTGGGCTTTTTTGTTCGTTTGTTTGTTTTAAAAATATCCATTCTAGTTTTTCTTCAGTTTTAGCTTTCCAGGCTTCTCAGAGTAAGAGCCAGAACCCTCACTATAATCTACTAGGCCCTGAAGAACTTTCTGATTTCTCTCTTGAATGACGCCAGTCAATCACTCACACATCCCTGTAAGTTTTCAAACACAACAGGTATATTCCCAACTCAGCATCTTTGTACTTGCTGTTTCCTCTACATCAAATGTTCTTTCCCCAGACATCCCTGTACTTGTTCTCTCACCTCATTGGAGGCTTTCCTGAGTTTCTTGTTTCCAGCAGAACCTACTGTGATGATGCTAAAATTTTAATCTCATCCTTTAAACTACCCTTAAGTTCAAACATTTTTCACCCAGAGCCTGTACCTTGATGACTATAAGATCTAGTCTCTTCCACCAGTACTTCTGATATTTACTGCTCATCTTCTTTGACCAGTGGATACCTATCTGCCCAAAAAGTTGTAGGGCTCTTTGACTTACTTCCACTGTAAAATACAACCTCTCTCTTTATCCTTTAAATTACCACTTATCTGAGACTTCTGAACTGAGGAATCTAATAGCTTAGAAATAACATAAATAAAAATTCAATATTAATTCTCAAGTCTGAAAGATCTCCTCTAACTGCATGTCCCTAGTGGTTTTCCTTCTACTTTGCCCAGATTTGTCAGGATCATCCTAGAACTCACATGTTAAGCTAACCTCCCCTTCTTTCAATTCTCTCTTTTCTAAGTGCCTGAACTCCACATCCAGTCTTAGCCCTCAGATAATATAGCAATTATTTGTACAAAGATATCCCTACATAAAGCAATTCCATTATGAAACAGATTGTTTAGCTTTCCAGCCTGAAACATCTTCTTTTGTATTATTTTCAATTTGTGTGTCTCTATAGAAAAATAGACTTATTTACCTTACATGTGCATGACTATGAAGGTTCTTAAATGTATTAACTTCCAGAAACAAGGAAAAGTCCATCACCAAAAATTTACAACTTCTACCCTTAGAGTTATTGAGAAATCAGAAATACTGGATTTGAGACTGGATAGCTCAGTCTCAAAACAATGTATTAAATAAATTAATGTAAGCACACCAATGAAAATTGTGGTTGTGTAAAGTGGTAGTAAGCCCTGGGGACTCTATAACTTAGTAGCAAAGAAAGTGGGACCATTTACAGATACCCTCAGACATTCAGAAATGCATTCAGGTTCCTGGAATATTGCAGCAACATACCTAAAACAGTTTTTGAAAATAAGTGAACTTACTGAGTGCTTATCTTATAAAGATGTAAACCTCACTGTCCAACGAAAGGTGATAATTTTAAATTTGAACTAAAGTTGTTTTCCTAAAATTCTCATTTATTGAAACTTTCAGTTAAATAATAATTGCTTTAGGCTATATTTTGAGAATGCATGCTCATACCTGTGGCCAATTGCTTTGCTTAAGTGTTTTTGAATCTTCACAGCCCTCCAAGGTGTGTCTCACTTTCCTATTTTTTCAGATGAAGACAGATAAAAAAAACAGATTTAATGTCTTGACAGCTCATGGTACTATACTGTACTGCTCCAAAGAGAACAAATATAATAAACTCTTCACTTCCCTGTGCACTATCAAAGAATCCCATGGAGTTAAGAATAACACAAACAAGAGCCTAAAGACAATGATTGCACTACAGACACATATTAATTGTGAATATGAGACATTTTTATTATTCATCAATATTTCCCTTACCTTTGTCATTGTGTTTATATATATTTAATAGGCATGTGAATGCTAGCATTTCCTTTTAACAGCAGTCTGTCATCTGAGTAATCTCCTGCTAATTCCTTCAAATGTGTTCTCACATTATAAAACACAATAGCTATACTTTCTACTCAAATACATTTAAAATATAATCTGTATTCATGAGGATAGGTCTTATTACACTCTTACTAAAAACAAAGAAAGCCTCTCTTTATTTCCACAAAGATTTTTGTGGGGGTTGAGGGGAAGAGCATTGGATAATTTGAAGATTTTTACATTACAAAGGTCATCCACAACACAAAGATTAAGAAGTTCTGTAAAAAAAAAATTCAAAATGAAGCCTTTCTTGAGATCTGAAGATAAGAAAATATCTTTTGTCTGAAGAATAAACTACCTAAAGTACTTAGACTAGAATGTGCAGGTGGTACTTAATAAATACTATTTAAATAACATTTATTGATTTAATGGTTTGTAATGAATTGAGAATATGAGAATATGGGCATTTTTCACATATACTTGCTTATAACATTGTCACTTAAATGATTTACAGTAAGATTTATAAAACATCTTTAAAAAATGTTTTTCATGTGTGTGTTGCTTCTATAGTGTGTTCAAGTGCTAACAGATTAAATAATTAATGTATTGATTTTTCTAATTGCCCAGCTGCAAGTAAGAATTTGGCATATTTTCTATGAACAGTTAAATGCAATTAAAAAAATCAGATACTTATATTTAATGTACTTAATTCAACTGAGCAAAAAAAGGAATTTAATTTTTTCATTATTCTTCAATTTCTTCTCAGATTCATTATATGAATTTTGGAATGAAATAATGTGTCAATTTGGTTAGAAGTAGCTACTTAAAAACTTAATTTTTTTATGTCTTTATTTTATTTTGAGAGACAGAGACAGAGAGCAAATGGGTGAGGGGCAGAGAGAGAGGGAGACACAGAATCTGAAGCAGGCTCCAGGCTCTGAGCTCTGTCAGCACAGAGCCCGACACGGGGCTTGAACCCACAAACCGTGTGATCATGACCTGAGCCAAAGTCGGACGCTTAACCAACTGAGCCACTCAGGCGCCCCACTAGCTACTTAAAAACTTTAGAAATAAGCTCCAAGGATTCTGAATTTCTAGTTGATATATATTACAGGTTGTGGTAGCAATACTAAGATTTCCTCTCTCAAAATCTAGAGGAATGAAAGAATTAATGATTTCTTAGTGCAGAATAACTGTAGAATTTTGCACGTTTCCTAAAAATACATTAATTATCCTATTGACTGAGTTTATTCAGGAAATTCATTTATCTCAGTATGTCCTCATCTTTTTTTAAATAGTTGCCTTCTTTCTAAATACAATTAGAAATATTTTTATTATTTATATATGCTTCAATTTAATTTGGTGAAACTGAAAAAGTTTTCAAAATCCCAGAGTCTCAAAATCCCAGCATCATTTTTATGTATGTATTTGATTATAAATATTTATGAAAAAGTATTATGAATCTTGTGGAGCCTGGGTTGTTGAGTCAGTTAAGCGTCTGACTTCAGCTCAGGTAATGATCTCACAATTAATGGATTCAAGCCCCACGCTGGGCTCTGTGCTGACAACTCGGAGGCTGGAGTCTGCTTTCCATTCTGTGTCTTCTCTCTGTCCCTCACCTGCTTGTGCTCTGTGTATCTCTCTCTCTCAAAAATATAATAAAACATTTAAAAAATTAAACAAAATCTATAAAGAACTTACCAAATTAACACTCAAAAACAAATAATCCAGTAAAGAAATGGGCAGGAGACATGAATAGACATTTTCTAAGGAAGACATCCAGATGGCCAACAGACATGTGGAAATGATGCTCAACATCACCTATCATCAGGGAAATATGAATCAAAACCACACTGAGGTACCACCTCACACCAGTCAGAGTGACTAAAATTAACAACTCAGGAAACAACAGATGTTGGCTAGGATGTGGAGAAATGTGAACCCTTTTGTACTATTGGTGGGAATGCAAACTGGTATAGCAGCTCTGGAAAACAGTGTGGAGGGTCCACAAAAAAATTAAAAATAAAACTACCCTGTGACTCAGAAATAACACTACTAGGATAGTAGAAGCATATAGGAGTGCTGATTCTTAGGGGCACATGCATCCCAATGTTTATAGCAGCACTGTCAACAATAGCCAAAGTATGGAAAGAGCTCAAATGTCTGTCAACTGATGAATGGATAAACAAGATGTGGATTATATATAATGAAATACTACTCAACGATGAAAAGGAATGAATTCCTACCATTTGCAACAAGGTGTATGGGACTTGAAGGAATTATGCTAAGTGAAATAAGTCAGTCAGAGAAAGACAGATATATGTTTTCACTCATATATGGAAATTGAGAAACTTAACAAAAGACCATGGTAGAAGGGAAGGGGAAAAAATAGTTTCAAACAGAGGGGGGCGGTGGCAAACCATAAGAGACTCTTAAATACAGAGAATAAACTGAGGGTTGATGGGGGCAGTGGGGAGAAGGGGAAATGGGTGATGGTCACTGAGGAGGGCATTGTTGGGATGAGGACTGGGTGTTGGATGTAAGTGATGAATCAAGAAATCTACCCCTGAAGCCAGGAGCACACTGTATACACTATGTTAGCCAATTTGACAATAAATTATATTTAAAAAAATTTTAAGTATTAAAAGATACTATAAATATATATAAAAATAAATGAATTAGAACCCAACATAACCACATCTAACAGAAGCAACATTCTGATACAGAGATTAGTCTGGCCCCTGCACAAGAATGATACACAAATTTACGAAGAGTTCTATATTAAAAAAAAAAAACCAACAGCATTCTAATATGCATTATACAGAGCAATTACCAAGCCAAGTAACCAAGAGACATCATCTTTGTAAAATCACTTTTTGTTTAGTGAACTGAGATAATATAAAGAATTAAATCATGGCTCACTATTATTGTAATTAGAAATTTGTAACTCAAGGATTATAAAGACTTAATGGGGATGTCTATTTTCAAGTGGAATGGAGCAGCTTGCAACATATCAATGCTCTACCTAGAACAACCAGAAAATCTGGATAAAGTGGAAAGCTCAGAGAGTTGTTTAGGCAGTGGGCATCAGGGTGGCTAAAACTCCAAAGACAGAAGAACCTTGAAAAGATAAGTTTACTATTACAGTCATTTCTCCCCTGGAACATTTGTCAATCATGAAAGGGACCTTGAATGTGACAGATATCATTCCTGTGATTTGGTTATGCAAAATGGCATGGTTGACTTTAGGAAAGAAAGATTATCCTTGATGGCCCTTAAAAGGGACTTGGCTGTTCCTGGTGAGAGATTCCAGATGTGAGAGGTAATGAAGAAAATTCTCCTTTGCTGTGTTTGATAATGGAAAAGCCCACACAGCAGGGGAGAGCAGACAGTCTCTAAGAACTAAGAGTGACCACTGGCTAGCATATATCGAAAAGATGGGGATCTCAGTATTATAACTGCAAGGAACTAGATTCTGCTAATAGCCTGAATGAGTATGAAAACTGATTCTTCCTTATTCAACTTTCCAGATGAACACAGCCCAGGTGGTGCTTTGATATCAGCCTGGTAAAATGATGATCAGAGAACTCAATCGCGCCATATCCTAACATTTGACCTACAGAAATACAACCTAATAAGTGGTTGCTGTTATTTAGGCTGCTAAATGTGTGGTGGTTTGTTATGCAGAAATTCTAAGCAAAGACAGAAGGTTGGAATCTAGTATTTACACTGATGAAGAACCCAAAGAAGAACTTTTTTGAAAGAAGAACCCAAAAAAAGCTTTTGGTGGAAACTCTTGGAAGCCTCAGACCAGTTGCTGTGTAGGGGTGGAGACTAAAAACTTAAGTGGAAAACCTCTGAAAAGCTGATTAGATTTTTCAGCAGGTAAGTAAGATAGGAGTAAGGTCCAAGAAAATGGGGTGCACTCTCAGTTGAAAATTCTGGAGGGACAGGGGTGGATCCGAAACAGGCTGGTCTTACCAGGGCTACAACCAGCCACTATGCAGTAAAATCTCTGATGGATTAATCAGCCACTCTATTCAACTAATGGAAAGGGTAAAGCTTCTCCAGAGAAGGACAACATTATCTGGAATCTCTACAATATCCATCATTCATTCAAACATAACTGGTCATGCCAAGTCAGGACCATGTGGTTGAAAACAACAGAAAAATGATACATGATAAAAGAAGATCCACCAGTAATTTAAATGTTAGTTACTTAACAAAAAACTTTAAAGCAACTGTTATGAATATATTGTAAAAAACAAATGAAAACAGTTACCAGGGCACCTGGGTGGCTCAGTCAGTTACACATCCGACTTCAGCTCAGGTAAGTTCAGGCCCCACATCCTCTGTGCTGACAGCTCAGAACCTGGAACCTGCTTCCCTCACCTTCTGCCCCTCTCCCGACCCCTCACCCACTCATGCTCTTGTCTCTCTCTGTCTCAAAAATAAATAAAACATTTTAAAATGTAAAAAAAGTCACAAAAATAAAGTGAAAATTTCATTAGAGAAAGGAGATATAACAAAATATTATGATATGGAAGTTATAAACTGAAAAAATATAATTAATATAAAGCATTACAGTGTTCTATTATTTATGAGAAAATTCATGTCAGAGTTTTCTGAAATGAAAAAAAAAGACCAAAAATTCATCACTCAGCTTGACTATGCTGTTTTTAACTAAAAAGTATAACATGGATGTTACAAAATGACACTGAAGAACCAATTTCTAAATCTCTCATGACAAGTGGATCAACAGTTAATAACGGGCTGTTAGTTATTTAGATGATTCATGTCCCGCTCTACACTTGAGAAGAGTTTAAATTTTTGTGCTTCAAATCTAGAAAATAAAATCTTCATTAACCAAGAGAATACCCAATCTTTAACACTAAAGTTACTGAAGTTCTAGAGGTATAAGAACTCATAGATAGGTCAAGGTTAGGAGGAAATCCCAGACGTTTAAAGCCAATTTCTCTGAGGACTTACAGTTAAAAAATAAAAATCAAGTTATTTTGAGAGATACTCCTGATTACCACATTTCAAACTCATAAAGCCTTGTCAACAGTGTTCTATGTGAACTGTCTTTAATGAGATTTCCTTCAGAAATGTGAAAAACTTGGGGTAAGTGGTTGGCTCCATTGGTTAAGCGTCTGATTCTTGATTTCAGCTCAGGTTATGATCTTACGGTTTGTGAGACCAAGCCCTACGTGGGGCTCCATGCTCACAGCAAGAGCCTGCTTGGGATTCTCTCTCTCCCTCTCTTTTTCTCCTTCTTTCTCTGCCCCTCCTCCACTCATGCTCTCTGTTAAAATAAATAAACAAACTTAAAAAAAAAAGAAACGTGAGAAACTGAAAAGATTATTGTCATAATCTGGTCAGAAGGGAACTCAGAAAATGCTTAACAATAAATAGAAGCTCTGTGAAAATCATATTCTACTTCACCTAAAGAAACTCTGATATTCACTTACAAAGGTATTGATTCCACTTACATGCTAATTATTTTTCTTTTGTTATTGAATATAACATTGAAGATTTTTTCTAAATATATGAATTAGCTAAAATGTTTAGAAATACAAGAACAAGCATACAATAAACTTTTTTTCTTTTTTTTTCTCATTTCTACTTTAAAAAACTTCACTTACCCAAAATGGTATCATCTTTCTTTTGAAAGATTTTTTTTTATGAGTAAGAGACTACTTGCTACAGAATTTTTGAGATATTATACTAATAATGGATATTATCTAATATTATAGTTGCAGATATAAAGTTATTAATCCCTAAATAAAAAGAAAAATATTATGTGAAATTCCTTATTCTGGTTAAGAAAAACGTATTAATATTTAGTAACCAGAAGATCATAATTTTATTTTTTTCAAAAACCAAAATCTTTTCTGTGATTATAGTTAACTACATCCTACAAGGTTTGAAACCCATTTTACATAAAATAAAATAGTAAAAGCTATCAATATAATAAAGTTGAAATCAAATACAAAATCATGTTGGAAATTGTAATAACAAATGTAATTTAGTAATATGTGGGGTTACAGTAAATATAATACTATATAGTACTATATTTCATATAGTAAACTATTATGAAACAGATTACAGATTTGTTAGTATATATGAAGTATAAGCTCTTACCTTTAACGCAAGCCAATATTTTTCTCATTTTACACCTATTACTGAACATTACAGACAAGAATTCTGAAATGGGGTAAAATGAACTCTTTCTGCCAATGCTTCCTTTTTTAGTAGTCATTAAAATGAAACAAACTTGTAAAACATTTAGGATCTGAGCTTTAGATGTCACTGTGAATTACCTTTTCTAAATTTTGGACCCTTTCAATAATTCAACACATGTATTTATTTCAAGGTTGGTCAGTATAAAATTTCACGCTGGTATGTGAATGGTTTTTATTTCTGAACTAGATCTTAAACTGTGTGCTACAGGTGTCTGCTAAAAATGACTTAGCAGAGAAAATCATATTGAAGTTTTCAGCTTCCCAGATTCTAATTGCTGTATTGAAGAATGACTAATAAACACTAAATAAATGAGAGAATATCCAAGAAATATATTACCCACATTTATCATGATTAAATATGGTTTATGGCTTATGTAACTCATGTCTGAGATGCCTGGGGCTTGCAGTCCACTGTATTTTGCAGTTGGCAGTGTGAAGAAAGAAATGACATTTTGGTTGGCTTGAGCCCCTGTTCAACACTTGGGCAGAAAAAAAGTATTTTCTTGAATTCAGTTTTACGTGGAGAATGAGTTTTGGAATTGACAAATCTTTGTTCTAATCCTGTTCCTGCGCCTTGTTAGCTTTTGGAAATTAAAGAAGTTACTTTGGTTTAACCTGAATTTCTCTTTATCTGTGAAGTAATATCCATGTAGGTAGTCATATAAATATATAAATAAATATAAATATATATGGCCCTTAGTAGTCATTCAATAGATGACAGATACTCCTGGGTGGCCTGCCCCTCCACCTACAAGTGTCCTATGCAGTGGTTCAAAAGAGTTAACAGAAAACAATATTAACAAACAGTATTTCTGAGATATGTGTAAAATGACTAAAACTAAAATTCAGGTATCCTCTGTCTCTTGGAAGCAACTTCCACAATGAACATCTCTCATCTTGCTAATACACAAGTATCGTGATGAGTTTCTCAAAGGTAGCTTTCATGGTGAGCCCTGCAAGGTCTTGGTTCTGGATATGACTTTAGCTTAAGCACTCAAGACACTTTTGCCTGGAACACATTTCAGGCTTAGATGAAGGACGTATTTACTCAGAACGTTAGTTGATATCTTTGTTTCTTTCTCCCTGCTCATGAAAATTAGAAAATGTGATGCATCTGTAAGTGTGCCTCTCCTTGCCAGACTCTTTCGAAAATGCCTGTCTTCACCTTCCCCTTCCTGGGAAAACACCGATTTCCTTTTTTTTTTTCTTCCTTTATAAAATGAAGTGTATGTGACTTAACAGGTTTCCTGGCCATCTAAAAGTAGAGCAATCCTATGAAACCTTTCATAAACTGAAATGGTGTAAAACAGAAAAGCAATTACCATTAATTTACATGGAAATATTTTTTGAGCATTCTCAGAGCCAAAAAATAACCTCTCTGAGGCTTTCCTGATACCTTAAGACGGGATAAACAAAATCAATCAAGATAAAGCACAGATGCTCACAGAAACAGCTCAAAGCTATCGGGGCTTGATGCTGAGATGCTGAGTGTAGTTTCCAGGGAAGGAGCTTGGCAGCGCCACTCTCGTTCCTTGGGGTGCGCGCTGCCTTTATAACAGCTCACTGCAAACAAACACTGAATGTATTTCCCCTTTTCGCCTTATTTCATAAAAGTGAAAATTCTCTTCAGACTTCTTTCAGTTTGTGGAAACAGGTACTAACAATGCAAGTCTTTCGTACACAGGAAGTGGTATAGCACCAACTTTCAAAAAGTTGTGGACACCTGCATTTTTCTTTTGGTCTTTATCTCCTATTTGAAGTTCATTTTCCGGACTTAGGAACCTTACAAAAGAATTACAGAATTTCCAGGAAACAACATGAATGTACTTATTGAAATAATGTAAGATGTGTTATTGTGCTAAGTCTGGCTCATTGCGATTGAATTAAAAGGTCAATGCCACCATTCAAGTTTCTCAGATCATCCCAGTCTTCCTCTGAGCTCTACCCAATAGTAACTTATAATACGTTCAGGTCATATAATACTTGACGTCATCTTATAGTTTTGTATGCACATGGCTTAAGTTGTTTGTTTTTTTAAAGTACCTGGGAATAACATGAGGAAGAAGAAAGAGCATGAACTTTGGATGTCACACAATCCAAGGTGAAATTTCAGCCCCACAATTACTGGCTTTGTGACCTTAAAATAGCTATCTTAATCTTGGCTCAATTGCTTATTTACTGTATGACACTTAACTTCTATGTGTCCTGGTCTCCTCACCTACAAAATGAAGATAACAATATCTACACATATATGTTAGTGTCCTAGTGCTGTGATGAATAAATCAGATATTTCATATTGTGATTAGAACAGTTATTGATTATGGTAACTGCATTAATATTAGCTTTTATAACAATAATTACTAAAATATATTATTAAACTCTTTTAAGTTTTAATTTTCACATCCTCTGACTGGTTTATAGAGGTAAATAAATAAATATATATGCTATTCCTAAAATTTCTACAAAGTACGAAAATTTAACTTCTAATATTTTAAATTTGCTTGCCTTAAAAAAATGTCTTCTTACAAAAAGTAACTCAGGGCACCTGAGTGGCCCCATCCCTTAAACATCTAACTCTTTATTTTGGCTCAGGTCACGATCTCACAGTTCATGGGATCAATCCCCAGGTCAGGTTCTCTCTCTCTCACTTTCTCTCTCTGCCCCTCTCCTGCTTCTGTGCACACACACACACAAGCTCTCTCTCTCTCGAAATAAATAAGCATTAAAAAAAATAATTCTGGTTTAATAAAAACAAACTATGCCTTTTCTCTGACATAGTTTTCAAATTTTCTCTATTTTAAATATAATGAAAGCATATATTTTATTCCACTTGGACTTGCTCTTCTTCTTTTTTAAAAATATTTATTTATTTACTTTGAGAGAGAAAGAACAGGTGCTGAAGCTGGAGCCTGCTTAAGATTCTCTCTCTCTGGGGCTCCTGGGTGGCTCAGTCAGTTAAACATCTGACTTTGGCTCAGGTCAAGATCTTGTGGTTCTTAGTTCCAGCCCTGGATTGGGAGAGCTCAAGCCCCTCCCCCTACTTCCCCAGCTCTGCACTCCTTCCTGTCTCTCTTCATCTCTTGGGATTCTCTCTCTTTGTACCTTGCTCACTAGCATGTATGTGCTCTCTCTTTTTCTAAAAAAATTTTTAAAAAATTGTCTCACTCTCTCTGCCCCCTCCCCTGCTTGCTCTCTTTCTTCTCTTAAAAAAAAAACTCATTAAAATATGAATTTGTATTCAGTTAAACTGAATCATTGTTCTGAAACTTTTGATTTCAAAAGTAGTTACATTTTGTAGTATGTCAACTTGAAGATAATTTCCAATATCTTTTAAGGCACCTTACAACTTTGGATTAATATTGAATTATTTAATTAATAACCATTAGATACCTAATTAATTCATAAAACAGAATACAGAAACATCAAAACCATTGATTAATACTCAAAACATAAAGTTTATATATTTTACTTATTTTTCTGTGCTATACAGAGGTTGTATCTTGGGGTGATGTTAATGAATGTTCATTTTTGCCATTTCAAAAAAGTGTAAAAGGAATGTGTGGCTATCAAAAATTTTATTAAGTATTTATTTTCACAAACTCTGCTAATCTGTTAAAATAATTATGTAAGATAGTTCTCTATTCCACTCTTCAACCCACCTAGCTTTCTCTGTGAAATAAAAATTACTTGGGGTGCCTGGGTGGCTCAGTTGGTTGAGTGTCTGACTTTGACTTGGATCATGAACTTGTGGTTCATGAGTTTGAGCCCAGTGTTGTTGTGCTGATAGCTCACAGCCTGGTACCTGCTTCAGATTTCGTGTCTCCTTCTCTCTCTATTCTATATATGCAAGTGACCCTCTTGCACTCTGTCTCTTTATCTCTTAAATCTTAAAAATAATCTTAATTATTTTTGTTAATCTTAAAAATAAAGATTAACAAGTTTTTTTTTAAAGAAATAGAAGTTAGTTAACAGTTATAAATGATATGAGAGGTTGAGATCACGCAATATAGTGAAAATACAATTTTTTGTTTTTCTCAGGAAAAAGTAATTTGTCCAAATCAGAAGTTCTCAAATTTTTGGTCTTTGTCTACCTTTACATTCTTAGGAATTACTAAGGATCCCCCAAGACTTGTGTTTATGTGTAGTTACCAAAATTTACCACATTAGAAATAAAAACTGATAATTTTTAAAAAACTTCTCTGAAAGAGTAATGATGAATGATTGCATGTTGAGAGTAATAATACTTAAAATAATTATGAAGTTAGTTTTTACCTTGTGGATTCCCAAATAGCCATCCTAAAGTAATGTGTCACTTCTAAAATCTGAAAAAGCATAATAAAGAACAAAACTTGTATGCAGACTTATTTACTTTGGATTGTAATGTTTCAATCTGAAAAGAAGCTATGAAATATGTTAAAACTTTAGCAATTTGTTCAATCCTGATTCCTTGCTTTACCATACCTGATTCCTTACTTTACCATACCTACAATATGAAAGGTAATTGTTCACCCTCTGTGTTATCTACCTACATTGTAAAATTCTGTGTTTTATCAGAAAAACTTTCTGTGCTCTATGTGAACTTTATTATAGCCTTGATTATTTAAAGGAGAGGAAAGAAAGAAAAACTAAAGTTATAACTTATCAAAGAATTAAGGTTCTCTTCAACCCTGTTATCATCTAAATTTTTAGTGCTTTATTTTCACTTTAATTAAATAGTTAAACTAAGTATTATTTCTCAGATATCCATGATCCTATCTAATCCAAATGTCCAAATCTCTCCTGAAAAATTTTTTTATTTCTACCTTTAAAAAATCAGATCTTAAATGTAAAAAATATAAGATTAAAACTTCAGGATATTTTTATATCTAAAACAGACTATTTCAGAGGGTCCCTGAAAACCACAAATATTAATTCTTTCACTTCTTAAAAAGATGCTAGAAGTATCTTAATTATATTTGTTTGATAGTTGCATGGGAAGAATTGTCAAATCAGAAGAGACACTCAGACTTCTTTATGTTAAATTGATATTGGTAAAACATTATTAAATATTCCAGAAAAGTCACACATGATGGGAAGTCTTTAGTCATTTGTTAATGCCCTTGCTTTCAATACTATGTTTCAGCCTCAGGAAAAACATTGGTCAAAACTCTTAAGAAATAGTTTTTTCAAGTTTTCCTGTATTTCTATTTTTTTTTCAGAATCCTGCTCATGCTTTATCAAATAATATTAGTCAATAACAATATAATGTTGTCACTCATAGTTTCAGTTATTACTTAAAATGTTCATAAGCCATCTTACTTATTTCATTTGAATATACCATCTTCTAGGCTATTTGTTTTTTTTAAAAATATTTTTATTTATTTCTAGGAGAGAGAGAGAGAGACACTGTGAGCAGGGGAGGGTCAGAGAGAGAGGGAGTCACAGACTGAAACAGGCTCCAGGCTCTGAGCTGTAAGTCAGCACAGAGCCCGACACGGGGCTCGAACCCACGAACCGCGAGATCACGACCTAAGCGAAAGCCAGACGCTTAACCGACTAAGCCACCAAGGCGCCCCATAGGCTATTTGTTCTTAAATAAAGGTGCCCATCAAATTTATAAAAATGTAGATAGATGTCATAGGTCCTACTCCAGAGTTTGTTATTTTTTGTATACCCTTGATACATATGTTTTATTTCAGTATCATTATATATCTCAAGATATTATCTTCTATAAAAAATAGGCCATTAAAAAAATAAAACAGTCAGTGACATCGTTAAAACAAACCATCCGTCTCCTTCAACAAACGACAGTTTCAAAGCCTTGTGGAAAAGGATTGTACTTGGGACTTCAGACTCTTGATACTTCAGGTAAGAGAATGTTGGATACATTCTTCTGACCTGCCTTTGTTTAGACCACTTTTCTTTCTTTCTTTTTTAATTTTAATAATTTATTGTCAAGGTAGCTAACATACAGTGTATACAGTGTAATCTTGGCTTCGGGAGCAGATTCCCATGATTTGTCCCTTACATACAACACCCAGTGCTCATCCCAACAAGGGCCCTCCTCAATGCTCATCTCCCATTTTCCCCGCCCTTCCATCCCCCACCCCTTCAACCCTCAGTTTGTTTTCTGTATTTGAGAGTCTCTTATGGTTTGCCTCGCTCTCCGTTTGTAACTTATTTTTCCTTCCCTCCCCCATGGTCTTCTATTAAGTTTCTCAAGTTCCACATGTGAGTGAAAACATGTATCTGTCTTTCTCTAACTGGCTTATTTCCCTTAGCATAATTACCTCCAGATTCATCCACGTTGTTCCAAATAGCAAGATTTCATTCTTTTTCATCGTTGAATAGTATTCCATTATATATATATCACATCTTCTTCATCCATTCATCAGTTGATAGACTTTTGGGATCTTTCCATAGTTTGGCGATTGTTGATAGCGCTGCTATAAACATTGGGGTGCACATGATTCTATGAATCAGCACTTCTGTATCCTTTGGATAAATTCCTAGTAGGGCTATTTCTGAGTCGTAAGGTAGTTCTATTTTTAATTTTTTGAGGAACCTCCACACTGATTTCCAGAGCAGCTGCACCAGTTTGCATTCCTACCAATGGTGCAAGAGGGCTCCCGTTTCTCCACATCCTAGCCAACATCTGTTGTTTCCTGAGTTGTTAATTTTAGCTACTCTGACTGGAGTGAGGTGGTATCTTGACTACTTTTCAACTGTACCAATGAACTAAGTCAGGATTTCTAGGACTATATGAACTGATGAGGGGAATTTTTATGTAATGGTTAAGCAGGGAATATTGTTCTATTTCATGAATATATAAGAAGGTCTTTTTTTTTCCTATTTGTGAAACTAATCTGAAAACCAGAACAATTCGGTAAACTCTTATTTTGTAAATTAAAATGCAATCTCTTAAAGGATACCTAATTCTCACTGATCACCAAATTCAGAAGCTGTTACTACTTCTCTTTACTTTTTATGGCAATATAGTTATTTACAGAGGTTTGATAAGAGTCTTTCTTTTTACCAGAAGTTAATAGAACAAAATGATTACAACCATGTTCTTATCTTGAGTGTCATATTTGAGAACAATGCTTATTTAATCAGACAGATAAGATGCTTTTGAGAAACAAAGGCTAGCTTTATTACAAAGATAATGCCTCTAAAATGTTCCTGGGGAAACTGCCTGATAGCTGGTTTGCAGGGTCCCGCCTTACAGGTAAGAAGGAAGGGTACTTCCCAGTAGGTCAGGAAAATCAGAAAATTTTGCATCCCTGTGAGAAGAGAGAAAAATCACCCAAAATTAGAGCTACTTCAAATATAGTGGAGGGAAGATCTTGAGCTTCATTTGGTCACCTTGGGGTAGTAAATAATAAAAGCTTTTATAAGTCAAATTTGAGATTACTTATGAAACTTTCCAGAAAGAAGTTAACCTTGTGCTTTTTGTAATGGTTAAATATTACTTGGCTCTTGATTTGTAAAAAGTTTAAGATGGCCTCTGTGGTAAATTAATACTTTTACTGTACATATATAAAGAATCAGGTCAAACCTTGTGAGACCAGACTTATTTTGTAATGAAGAAAATCTTTTTTGAGGCTCCTACGTGGCTCAGTTGGTTAAGTGTCTGACTTCAGTTCAGGTCATGATCTCACAGTTTGTGGGTTCGAGCCACACATTGGGTTCTCTGCTTCCCTCTTTCTGCCCTTTCCCCATGTGCGCACTCTCTCCCTCTCTCACACTCTTGCTCTCTCTCTGTCAAAAGTAAATTAAAAAAAATTTTTTAAAGTAAATCTTTCTTTGTGATTATCACAATTTTAAGGTAAGAAGAGACCATGAGGGAAAACTGTGAAAAACTTTGAAGGGCACCAAAAAGATTACTAGCTGTTTTTAGTAGACAACTATGTGTTGTCTAGAACACACCCTTTATAATTTTGTAAATTATAAAATATCAAAATACAGTTGACCCTTGAATGACATGGGTTTGAACTGCATGGGTCCAATTACACAAACAATTTTTTCAATACATTCAGTACAGTATTTTCTCTTCCTTATAATTAATAACATTTTTTCTCTAGTTTATTTTATTGTAAGAATAGTGTATATATAATAGCTAATGTATCAAATATGTGTTAGTCTACTGTTTATATTATCAGTAAGGCTTCTGTTCAATAATAGTTAAGTTTTGGGGGGAATCGAAAGTTACATGTGGATTTTCAACTGCATGAAGTTAGGGATTTTCAGCATCCCTAACTCCTATGTTGTTCAACAGTCAACTTTAACGTGAATAATACTCGACCACAGAAGTGCAAATTGTGTTTAGTGGATTATTGCCCTGTAGATATTGATCAATTTTGCCAGTTGTGCATGAATTAAGCAAATTTATTTGAACATTCACCATAGGTCTATATAGGGTATAGCTCTTTGGATTCTCGTGCAAACTGGTAGTAACATCTTACTGGTTCCCTCATTACTTACTGACGTATATAAGATTTTTGGCATGTATTCATTTAAAATATAAGAGTATGTTACAAGTAGAATACTTGATTAAAGAGGAGGGTAAATACACTTAGACAAGTAGAAAGATGATAAATATATTTTCACAGGTTCAAGATAAAGCATCTTAGATAAAATTAAAAGATTAAAAAAAGATTAAATGTATAATTAAACTTTAATTTTGTTCTCATTAACACTATAAAGACAGAAGCCATTCAATAAAAAGCTTAGATTTTGAGGTTATATGTCGGCACATTTTATATATCTTTATTTTCCATAGCACTGCTTGGCCTAAGTCTCAGAAACATCTTTTATGAGCACTGTACAGTCACATAGTTTCACTGATTTAAATCGGTTAAAAGTCACAATGGTTGCATTTCTGTAAAAATTCTGTCACCTAAAAACTGGTATCTCTGAAATGAGAAAAATCAAACTCTATACCTTGAGTAGTGCATTCTTGAAGATGGATTTCTAGAAACTGACAATCTTTATCAGCCCATAAAATTTCAAGTACCTGCTCTTGCTTGTCAGTCTCATGACAACAGGCATCCAATGTAGAGGCCATTTACAGTCTTAAGGACACTTATGTTAACACAATATTTATGAAAGTAGTATAACAAATACTAGTTTTAAGGAATAACAATATATATTCCATGCGAAAAGGACTCAGTGTCAATTAAAATTGGGAAAGAAGATTCCCAATGAAAATTAGTATACTAGAGGTATCTATGACATCTTAATTAAAACAAAATTTTCCAAACCTATGTGAGGAATTGCCCCCTGACAGATACCCATTAACAGCACATGGAATAATATTCCCCACAACAATGGCTTGGTATCTGCACTATGTCACAGATCATATTTTAGGTTCTCAGTAAATCCTTACTAAATCCTCTAAAATTTAGGTATTTTAATGATAGATATTATAAATGCTTATAATAGAAGTATGAACACAAGAGCAAATGGAAGTATAAGGCACATGTAATCCCATCATGTAGAAGTCACCACTTTTAAGACTGTATCTTTTTTTTTTTTTTGCATGCATTAGTAAGTACTTTTATTTTTTACAAAAAAAAAAAAAGGAAATCATACTGCCTGTTCTTTTCTACAGCCTCTATTTTTCATTAGAATTCTACAAACATATTTCTAGGCTGTGAACTATTCTAAAACACAATTTTTTTTGAGAGGGACAGAGAGGCAAATGGAGAGAGAGAATCATAAGTAGGCTCTATGCCCAGCACTGACCCTAATGGAGGGCTTGATCTCATGAACCCAATCGTAAGATCATGACCTGAGCCGAAGTCAAGAGTCAGACACTTAACTGACTGAGCCAACCAAGCACCCCTCTAAAACACAATTTTTAATGGATTCATGATATTCTACTTAAAAATGAACCATAATTTTATCAATAGGCATTTAAGTTGGTTTCAGTTTTTCAATACCCTCAATTCTGCTGTGGATATCCTCATGGTGATTATCTTGGATACATCTATAATTACTCACTTAGGATAAATTTCTAATCCAGACACAGTAGATCAAAGAGTATGCAAAATTTTAGTGCTTTTGATCTGTATGAGTTTGGCTTTCAACCTCATTTGGCTCCTCCAAGCTGAAGACCTGTATTATTATGTCTGTATTTTACTAGCAGCTCGCTTTCTAGTTTTTGAAGATTTTTAAAATCATGACCACACTCTCCAAACCTTCACCAATCTTTATTCTCAGCCACTTGACTCTATCCTTCTTTGGAGAGAAAATGGAACACACCAGCGAAAAATTGTCTTAACTTTCCTACTTAAATTAATTCTACTTACTCACTTACATCACCCTCTATCCTTTTCACCTCTCCTCAAATTAAAATATAAATCTTTTTCCCACATACTGGATTGTCTTCTTCTGGTTTTCTCAGAAGACGTTTATGTTTGCTCAATTACCTCTTCTCTATTCTACATCATCAGTCTCTTCTTCCCTACTATTTCTTGCCAGTACATTCCCCCCTCACAGAAAACCCCAACATTCAACACACAATCCACTCCAGCTACTAACTTATACTTCCCTTCTCTCCACAGTCAAACTTCTTCAAAATGTTGCCTCTACTTACTGTCTTTATTTCCTTACCTCCACTTAGAGCTCATTGCACCATAAGTGTGATTCGCCTCCATCTCTTCCACTGCTCTTGCCAAGGTCACATTTTTACTTATAATTCTAAAGGAAACTTATCCTCTGGTCCTTTTCTTTGCCCTCTCCACAATATTTAACACTCTTCATTACTCTGTCTTTGAAACATTCACTTTCCTTGTTTTCATGAGAACATACTCTTCTATTTTTCTGTCTACCTTTCAGACTCCCAGATCACTCTCATTTGACAGCTTTTTTTACTCTACCCGTGTTTTAAAGTTAGCTATTTCTCAAGTACTGTACCAGGCTCTTTTCTCTTGTTTCCTCTTTTTTGTTTTGTTTTACTTATCTCCCATTTAACATACTGTCTCTAAAATATAATGCCCATATTCACGAGTTTGAGTATCATCAACTTCAACTTTATCCTGTGCCAACAGGATACATAACCCTAAGTGACTAACAATTTTCATGTACCATCTATAACTTTTAAGCTCTCTCAACATTAGTTGTCCCATCCATAAAATGGGAATAAGGATTGTATATCTGCCGTGGGTCACACTTTAAAGTGCCAGTGAGACAATTTAAATATTTTAGCACAGTACCTGGCAAAAAGCAAGTGTTTAATTGTACCCTTTATTAATAGTATTTACAATAATTTTGGATGAAAACATCACAAAATTCAAGTAATTAACAGGAAGAAAGTATATGGTGAATAAAAAAAAATTAAGACCAAAATAACGGATTGATGTTTACACAAAAGACTGTATTCATTTATGTAACACTACCTGCAATAACAGATGAACCTAAAATTTTTAATGGCCAACAAAATATAATTTCATTTTTCACTCACTTAAAATATAACAGGCAGGGTAGAGGCATTGGCCATTCATTCATTTATTTGGGTACTCTGATGGATGCAGATTTGGTAAACATACTATTTGCCTTCCAGGATTTGGCAGCTGGTCTTGCCAGATATTTTGCTACTGTATATCTTGTGTCTCCATCTTTCCAGCCTCTTACACAAATTTTCTTGCCATTCACTGATTTCTTACCAAGCTAAGATATACATCTTTTAGGCTTTTGTTGTTGTTGTTACCACTCTCCTCACTGCTAATTACAATTTGTGTATTAGTTCTAGTAACACAAGCTGCCTAGGAGATAAATGCCAAAATCTCAGTGGCTTAACACAGTGAGCATATACAATTAGCATCACTGGTATAGCATCTTTCGCAACTTCTTGATGAACTATAAGTCGAGAAACATATGTTAGTTCTTGCAATGTAGGTAATTGGTAACAAGCAGCATGACTTGGGTGAAGTTATTTACTTTTTCCCTGTCTGAGAGAGAGAGAGAGAGAGAGAGAGAGAGAGAGAGGAGAGGAGAGGGAGAGGGGGCACTTTCTGTTGCCAAGTATTTTTCAAAGCAGTTCATACATATGAACTTATTTAATTTTCACAAGGACCCTCTATTATTGCCCCTGTATTACAGAGAAGTAAACCGATGCCCAATATATCTACATTCAGAAACACTGTTTTTCTGATCTAAAATGTTACTAATGATCCAAAAGTTAGTATCTGAATCTTCTTAACACATCTTTTTTTTGGAGGAAAACTTCACACATTATTACATATATATCAAATGGTTACTTTTTAACAGAAGCCTTCCAGGGGCGCCTGCCTGTCTCAGTCCCTTGAGCATCTGACTTTGGCTTGGGGTCATGGTCTCACGGTTAGTGGGCTTGAGCCCTGTATTGGGCTTTGTGCTGACAGCTCAGAGCCTGGATCCTGTTTCAGATTCTGTGTTTCCCTTTCTCTCTGCCCCTCTCCACTCATGCTGTGTCTTTCTCTCTCAAAAATAAATAATAAATTAGTCTCTGTCTAATGACACACTTTGTCACACTCATAGGTTTGGGTAAATGATGAAAAGATAGTAGAAAGTCCAATAAATCCTTAATCACTGCTTTTAAAATGTACACACATTTCTTTCATCTCTGCATACAGTCAGTGCAGAGGTCAGAATTTCTCAGAAGTTACCCTGGGTCCAGCTGCTGGGGAAGAGCATAGATCCATGTTGATGTCCCACCCCTTGTGATCAGGATAAAAGGGGCCATTCTGAGGTATCTACTGACTCCTTCTCCTAGCACCTTAGGTTACACTGCCTTACACTTTACGAGATCTGGAAAACACAGGGGCATAATGTCTTTATTAAGTTCAGAGAATAATAGAGGAGCCAGAAGGTGATTTAAAACCCAGGACATAGCATATTAGGAACTCTGGTATTCATCTCAACTGCCAGATTCAGGAATCAGTGAAATGTCAAATCAAGCACAATATCTGTGACATCTCTGCATTGACTGAAAGTTGCCAAATACACTTACTATATTGTATTCTGTACCTTGAGATAAAAACATTAAATACATATGCTATATGTAATACTCTGTGATTGTAATATCTTTGCCACCTTGATTTCTGCATGCTGCAAGAAAAAGTTCACTTTTTATTAACTATAAATAAAAATAAATATATAGAATATATTGAATTAAATATTGCATATTAATATTGCATACTAATTCAAATATGCAATAATACATAAAATATTGCTTTAGTAAACTATATATTGTATACGTAATTCTATATTACTATAGTTTGGCCAGAATGGCTGTCTTTTAAAATTTAATCTTGGGGAGCCTGGGTAGCTCAGTTGGTTGGGCGGCCGACTTCGGCTCAGGTCATAATCTCACGGTTCGTGGGTTCGAGCCCAGCGTCAGGCTCTGTGCTGACAGCTAGCTTAGAGCCTGAAGCCTGTTTCAGATTCTGTGTCTCCCTCTCTCTCTCTCTGACCCTCCCCTGCTCATGCTGTCTCTATCTCTCCCTCAAAAATAAATAAAAAACATTAAAAAAAAATTTTTTTAAATTTAATCTTCATGAAACAGAAATTTATCTGTCTTATATACCACTGTATCCCCTAAAACAGCTTTGTGCTAGGCACATACATTATATAACAATATTTATACATTTAATAAATACATATAAATACATATTATTAAAAAGTAAGTGAGCTATAGGGAGTGTAAGTAATTTATTCAGGTTCACAAAGCAGCATACATGTGCTTGAATTCAAGATTATTCCTAAAATAAACCACTACAACCACCACCACCAAATGCAGGGGAAAAAGTCACAGTGACAGCCAGTGCTCTGGAACTCACACAAGTCCCTAGGTCTAACCCTGAGGTGCCACTAGGAAAAATTTCAGCCACAGAATCTGAATCACTGTCAAGACCCATATCTCTATCTGCTTATATTACAGGTATTTTTGTCTCCAGCATAGACCGTGACTCCATACAGAATAGACTTCATGTCTTATTGTTATTTGTTACTATAGAGCTAGTATAGTACCTTGTACATGGTAGAGATCCAGTAAAGTTCTGATGAATTGAATCAGAGAAGGACAACATATTAGTGGCACAACTAATTTGTAGAATTGAATATTCTTTTTATTGGATACGGCAGAATATAAGTATATACATATAAACATATGTACATACATGCAGGCTGACCTAATCTACTATCAACATAGTGTCAAAGTCCAAACCAAACTAAAAGGCTATAAAGCAAGGTTTCTTTCTAACTTTTTAGAGAGATAAAAGAATTTAAAATGAAACCAGATTATACAGCAACAAAAGAAATTCCTGCTGTGTGTCACAGCCAGCAGTGATGGGCATGAATCTCAAAGTAGACATAGATGCTGTGTTGTAAAAGAGATCTTGATAGGCAAATAGCAGGGCAAAAGGCAATCAACTGAAATATGGGACAGATAACAGGAACAGCCCATTCAGGTGCTTAACATTAATATAAATACACACCAGCACCTTCTACTAGACTTTCTTAATACCATTAACATGGATATATGTGTATATTAGACACACATACATACAGATGTGTGTGCATACATATACACAGTAACAGACAGATGGACAGAGAAGCTCACATTCAGAATTGGGGCTATCTGGCTAAGGATAACAAAACCCCCTGTGTAGATCTGGCATTCAGAAGGAAGGCTCCAATCTGGGAAAAAGACAGGCTGTAGAAAAAGTTTGACAAAATAAAGAAGTGCTCCATTCCTGGGGAAATGAGATATGAACACATGTTGCCAAGCACAAAAGAGAAAATCAGTTGTCCCAGCTACTCCAAGTTGCATACAAAGCAAGCCAAAAATTATTAACTTGAACTAGAAAAAACAGGGCAGAACCAAGCTTGATGCAAAATTGATGAAATGTTTAATTTTCCCACATCGCTTTCTATCTCTTTCAGTCTCTTCCTCATCTTTTTCTTACTTACCTTCAAAAAGAAAGGGGGGTCTCTTACAAATTAAAGTCGCACATGACAAAACCGTAGCATCATTTAAACAATGACGACAGACAAGTAATGATGGGAGCAATAATCATCCCAGACAACGAAGTAGAGGGAAACTATTGCTATTGTGCACAAAACCAAATGCTTATCTTTCAGGCATTCAAAGCAAAAGGGAAATATAATAGGATACATCACTCTCAATAGCTAATAAGGCAGAAAACCAAATTATCAGGAAAGAGATATTTCCCTAGCTCTGAAATCTGAGAAGAAGCATTGCATGGATCTACACTGGGACTTCTTTGAATCACACAGATATTATTGTAATAAGTTCTTTCAGGAGGACAAAAAAAGATATAAAGAAACTTTGGATAAGTAATGAATTCATAGAAGTAAGATAGAAAAAAAAATCAGCAATGCAAGTGCAGATGAGACATATAAGACTAAAGGAGACAGGCAGAAATAAATCATCACAAAAGGTAAAGAAGCACAAAGAATATAAAAGTAGTAGAATCATTTTCACAATTGACCTGGACATGACAAAATGCGGATGTAAAAATGATATAAAATTCCATGGACCAGTATCTGTCACTATAAATGTCTACATTTTCCCTAGCAATGTATTCATTATTTTCATATAGGTCTCTCTTGACAGATCATTATGATTCAAAATTCTTATTTTAATGTAGTGGCTACTGAATTAAAATTTAAGCTACTTTATAAAAATTCATTATGTTATCTTTCAATATCTTGCCTTAAAAGCTTGCTCCATTCCTAAATGTCATATTACTTTGTAGAGCTGATCCTTTGTTCATGTAAGAAAGAGTGTAAGTTTTGGAATTAGACAAGGTTAGGACTGAATTTCACCCTTTAACTTAATAGCTGTTTGACCTTGAGCGAATTAGTCAGCCTTGGCCTTTTTTATTTATCATATGAAGTATATAATTCCTATATTTCTAAGTTGTTATTATTAAGTGAGATCATATATATAATGTCCCCAACAAGTTTCTAGGCAAGTATTAGATAAGTAGATAATGGGTCCATCTTCTGCCCTATTCTGACAGGGTTGGGACCCCATATCTTAAGCAGGTAAGTGAAACAGACACATGTCAGGTAGCAAAAAAGAAACCTTCGAAGGAAACAATTTCCTAAATATTTATGTAATGAAAACAAGCCTAAGAAAATCACCTTATGGCTATAGGTTTTAAATCGTTTCACATTCAACAGTTCATTCATTGAATATCTATTCAATATGAAGAGCATCATGCTGGGTGATGTATGTCCTAAAATAAGCTGTTCATGCTTCCCCAAAAGTCTAATGGAGGACAGACATATATAACTAAATATTGAGTATTAGTCAAGTTCCAAGAAAAACAAATAAGACTGCTGAGTGTAGCACAAATGGGAAGTTTCACAGTAGTTCCAGAAAGCATAAGGAAATCACCATGTAGGTTCCTCATTGGCTGTACATTAGCATATTCTGCATATTATTAAATGTGTGCTGCACTGTAATGATTTTTGCCTCCCATGAAATAACATTTCCTCTCAAAAGGGTTTTAGTCGCCATATTTTATCTTAAGAAATTCATAAGTACCAAGATTCTTCAGTACAAAATAAGCTATATTTATACCGCTGCATGTTTAACTTCGGTTTTCCCAAATCAAATTGAAGGTCTGATCTCCCCTTTTCTAATAAATACAAATCAAATTTAGTCATTCTCTTATCCTTGCTCTACCACCTGAGACCCACCAGTTTTCATGGAGTTTTCTTCTTCTTCTTTTTTTTTTTTCATTAAAACAAATCTCTGTAATATGGCAACCACACTAGTTTGGTTTTATAAAATTATTTTAAGCATTTTCCTGACTTATTTTTTTACTTAGAAGATATTTCAGTATTATGGTTTATTTCAAGGTGCTAGCAAAATTTTTTCTTATAATTGTTTAAGGAGGTTTTTTAAGTTCAAAAAAATGTTTCTCGTAATATTGGTAATAACTTTCTGACAGAGCATAGAACTTTACAGAGCACCACGAATGAATACAAAAAAGTAATTCCTCTAGTTCACTTACTATATACTTCCCATGGTTCCCAAGAGTTGTATAAGGTTGGAGTCCTATGGTTAGTTCAAAGATTAGTTGGCCTCTTAAGGAATTATTCTTGAAGTTTTAGGTATTCAAGTGGAAATAACAGTACATTCTAGGTTAGGCCACACAAACTTATTTCACTAAGGGAATGGAAAACTAACTCTAATGGAAAATCAAAATGATATTTTTAGCCACTCGTATATTCAGCAAATATTTATTGAACACTGCTATATGCCAGGCCCTGTTTTACTTGCTGGGGAAAATATCAATGGGTAAAACAGACAAAAGTCCTCGTCCTCCAAGAGCCTACATTCTGATGGCGAAACAGTTACAAACCCAGGGCCAAGTTATCCATTATACACAGGGCCTAAAGCCCAGGATCCTTCTAGAGGCCCACAAAAATGTTTTAATTGTAATTTCTTTTAAAACCAGAAAAGATGTGAATATTACAATAATGCATCCATCCTGGATCATATTTTTCTTTATACCAATGCAGCCATAAAATACAATTATAGATATATTTTTTTAATGGAAGAAGAGGCCCATTAAGGCAAAAGTGCCTTGAGACCATGGAAATCATACTGTAGATTGTAATAAATGCAATGAAGAAGTAAATTACATGGTATACCAGAAGGTGACATGGGGCACCTGGGTGGCTCAGTTGGCTGAGTGTCAGACTTCAGCTCAGGTCATGATCTTCTCAAACTAGATCTGAATTAGAGCCCTGCATCGGGCTCTGTACTGACAGCTCAGAGCCTGGAGCCTGCTTTGGATTCTGTGTTTCCCTCTCTCTCTGCCTCTAACCCACTCGCACTGTGTCTCTCACTCTCTCTCTATCAAAAATAAATAAACATTAAAAGAAAAAAGGTGAGAGGTTCTATGGAGGGGAAAAAATGGATAGTGATAGAGTGTGGGATAAGGTTGTTTGTAATTTTAAATTGAGTGTTAGAGAAAGCATCACCGGGAAGCAACATTTGTGCACAAATTAGAAGTAGGTTAGGTAAAGAGCAGTGCAGAGATCTTTAGGTGAAGAACAATCTAGGTAAAACGATAAGCAAATGCAAAGCCCTGAGATGGGGGTGTGTCTGGCAAGTGAGGAAGCAACAAGGAGGCTATTACGGCTGCAGGAAAGTGATCTCTAGGGAGAGGAATGGAAGATCAGGCCATGCAGGTTTCGGTGGACAGACTATATAGTGCTTTGCAGGCCACTTCAGGTTTACTCTGATAGAAAGAGCAAGGATTTGGGGCAGAATCACTGCTTGTGATGAGTTGAACTGTGTCTCCTCAAAAGTTATGTTGATGTTCTAGCCCCAGGTACCTGTGAATATGACCTTATTTGGAAATAGGGGCTTTGAAGATCTGATCAGATTAAGATGAGGTCATTAGGGTGGGCCCTAATTCAGTATGTCCAGTGTCCTTACAAGAAAAGAAAAAGACAGAGACCCAGGAATAATACCATGTGATGACAGAGGCTGAGTTTGAAGTAATGCAGCTGCAGACTGAGAAAGGACAAGGACTGACAGCCACCATCAGAAGCTAGGAAGGATTTGATTCAGACACCCAAGAGGGAGCATAGCTCTGCTTACATCTTGAGTTCCAACTCTGGCAGAACTGTAAAACAACAAATGTCTGTTGTTTTAAGCCACCCATTTTGTGGTGCTTTTTTATAGTGAGTCTGGGAAACTGATATAATCACTTAGTTCTAATAGCATCTCTCTGGCTGAATGCTGAGCATCAACTATAGCAAGGTCAAGGATAAGAATGAGGAGCCTATCTTAGGTCAAGTCTTCTGGGAAGCAGACTCTAAGACAGAGGATTGCAAATAAGAGATTTATCTACGAGTGCTCTCAGAAAAAATACAGGGTAGGTATGAAGAGGTGGGGTGGGGGTAGGGAAAGGGTCTCAGAATTGGGTGGAGGAAAAAGTGGAACAGCAGTAGAGCTTTCAAGCCCTCCAGTGGGGGTTCACTGAACCTGGGATGGTCCTTCAGAATCATCATGAAATAGGAAATGGGCCTATTATAACTACCCCTGTGAAGGTGTTGAATATGGGTTGACCTCTGGGGACGGAACATAATCCTGAGTAAGACATCTCCCTTCAGTAGAGAAAGGAAAATACTTGAGGAACTCATTTGTGAGCAGCCTACATTCCTCCAGCTGTGCAAATGAATACTTTGGTCCTAGGGAGAAGGAAAATGTAAGGTGTTTCATAGCATCCCCGAAAGAGGTTATTACATTCTAGAGGAGAGACTCAAACAGCATGGGAAACATGGGAAGTAGGGTATAGCACATGGAATTCTATGTGTGTAAATAGCATAGGTGTGTGTGTGTGTGTATCCTAAAGAAGGATCTTCCATTTGAACAGCACTCTACATTTATAATACATTTAACTTTGTAGCCACAATAAACTTGTAGTGTAGGTAGGACAGATATTTAAAAAATTGTTTTAATGTTTATTTATTTTTGAGAGAGACAGAGCATGAGCAGGGAAGGGGCAGAGCTAGAGAGGGAGACACAAAATCTGAAGCAAGCTCCAGATTCGAGCTGTCAGGACAGAACTGTCAGCACAGAGCCCAACGCAGGGCTCAACCTAACAAACCGTGAGATCATGACCTGAGCCAAACCCTGAACCAACTGAGCCACCCAGGTACGCTGGTAGGACAGATATTTTAATATACAAATTTTACTGATAGGGAAAATAAAGCCTAGAAATCTCAAGTTGCTTTCCCAATACAGAGTGAGTCTGTGGTAAGGACAAAACTGAAAATACGGTCTTATGAATTCACATCTTGAGCTCTTTGTACAATGTCATGTCACCTAAATATCATTTCAATCATTTGGCAGTGATTGGGCTATACAATTGTCCATACTCTTTCACAATTTTTTATTTCAGAACTACCAAAAGAGTGTATGGCAAGAACTGCATAGTTGCTTTTAAACTTACATAAGTTTCTTTCTGGACCCAAAGTTTGCCAACTTCCTTTACACGTGGATGTAGCCATATGACTGAGTTCTCATGAATGGAATCTGAGTGGACATGATAATGATCATGCAGGCCCATAAATAAAATGCTAAGTCTTCACTCTTCTTGGTTACCTATGGTCTGTACAGTACAACCTCAAAATCATTCTGTAAAAGGCTTATATATCACCCCTGCTCCCTGCTTTCCATGTTAGAGTCCTGACCCAGGATTATCCTAACCATTAATGAATCATCAGCAGTATGTATGCCTTAGTGTAAGAAGTACAGTATAGATTTGGAATTTTATTCCATAATGTTTTACATAACTAATATATTTCATTAAAATTTTTTTTCTAAGTTTTATTTTTGAGAGACAGAGAGAGACAAAGTGTGAGCAAGGGAAGGGCAGAGAGAGAGAGGGAGACACAGAATCTGACGAAGGCCCCAGGCTCCAAGCTGTCAGCACAGAACCCAGTGTGGGGCTCAAACTCACAAACTGTGAGATCATGACCAAAGCCGAAGTCAGATCCTTAACCCATAGAGCCACCAGGCGCCCTACTAATATATCTCATTTAAATATAATATTAAATAACTTAAGGTAAGAATGTACCAGGCTGTTGGCATGTATATATTCAATCTCTTCACCATTTGTGAGATAAATTGGAAGAAAGTTATAATTCTATTTTTCAAATTGTTAAATCCCTGAGAGAGAGGGAGAGAGAGGGAGAGAGAGAGAGAGAGAGCTTGAAATAATATAAATAAATAAATACTTCAGATTTACACCATTCCAACTTGAAAACACACCAGATGTGTTTCATCTTGAGGGAAAATTTGCTCATATAAAAAAATCACAGGAAATTACTCTGAATATCCAGGCTTAAGTCATGTGGCCATCTGTAACAAATCACTGGGGGAGAGACCTAGTTACAATATTCAGTTTGGCTTCGATCATGTGCCTTCCTTCTGTGGGCTGAGTACCAAAATGGACAGATCATTACCAATATATAAAGTGAAGAAAAAAAAGACACCCGAGGAAGCAGTATACTATTTCCAGAAGTGTGAAGAGAGAAATGACCAGACAAAACCCACTGATAACTACTATTGGCTTCATCAAAAAGAAGAATGTACTATAACACCAAAAGGGCTATTTTCCAATTAAGTACAGAAATGCAGCTGGATATCAGGAAAGAAATAGAACCAGGGCCCAGAAAGCCATTCAAAAATCTCTCTCTGCAGTTTATCTACATTCCTCTCTGTGCGTGTGTTTTATCTTCTTTCTGCAATTTAGCCTTCTCATCATTTCTGCTGGGTGGCTAAAAGCAAGTTCAACTGATGATAGAACAGTCTATGTCTCTCCTCAAGAGTGAACCACCTTTAGGGGCGCCTGGGTGGCTTAGTCGGTTAAGCGTCCGACTTTCGCTTAGGTCATGATCTCGCGGTTCCTGGGTTCGAGCCCCGCGTCGGGCTCTGTGCTCACTGCCCGCTCAGAGCCTGGAGCCAATTTCAGTCTGTATCTCCCTCTCTCTCTGACCCTCCCCTGCTCACGCTGTCTCTCTCTCTCTCTCTCCTAGAAATAAAAAAAATAAAAATAAAAAAAAAAAGCGAACCACCTTTGATTCTTGAATTAATATGGCAGGAAAAAGAGGGCCACACCACAGTTTGGTCATTTACATGGCCTATTCAGAGAAAGAAGCAATGACTCTCTCAACCCCAATTTCAATTTCCCTAGGAAGAAGACTTGATTTGCTTGATAATCAAACAACTTACCTCCACCTCTCCATGATCCAATGAACTGTAGCTGAGGAGGAAGGTTTTCACTGTGAAAATGTGCTTTTAGGATCTCTACCAATACAAGCAGAGGTTAGTAAGATAAGCTTGTCTAAATGGTATACTCTACTGAAGGTTTAGCCTTGATAAAGTTATTATATCATCTGAATCTTAGTATCATTGTTAATAAAATGGGCCTAATATATTGCTGGTTTCTTGGGAGGATTAGACCCATACCATAGCAGGTGATGATCAGTACTTTAAAGAAGTTATAGTCTAAAATTAATCCACTGAAAGAATTAGTCATACTTTATTTATTCTGAACAAAAAATGTTATCCCCTGGCTTGATAACTAATTAGATGATTTCCAAGCTCTATTACAGTTCTTTAATGCTGGTGATTTTTTTTTAAGTTGATCAAAATTATTAGCTCAGCAACAACAAAAAAATCAAATGTACTTTAAAAGCAAGAGATTTGCAAAAAAAAAAAAAAAAGCAAGAGATTTGCTAATGTTGTAAGGTTATTCTAAAGCATGCTATAATATAAAATGATTTCAATTTGTTTTGAGAAATGGCTACCTACCCTGATCAAGGTGAGTAATTTGAATTTGATGGCTCTCATTTAGATGTACAATTTCTGTTAATACATCATCTTAATAGAATGATAGATATATTAATATTAATTGAACATACTTTAATAGATATATCCTATGTATTTGATAATATATATTATGTAACACTAGTCTTGAATTATTTCATTCACCTAAAATTTATTGACTATGGATGTGACTATGGACGTGATATGGACGTGAAAATTTATACTATGGACGTGAACACTATATTGCCAAGTAGGCAATAAACATTTTTTTTCCTACCACTTCTCACTTTGCTTTTATAACAAAAGAGGTGAAGTGTATGATTGAAGCAGATACCGGAAATGGGAAAATCATCTAACTGGGAGTTCTGCAAAAATAATGTGACCAACATTCCCAGAAGAATAATGCAATATGCTCTCTATAAGTTCAGCTTTCCAGAAAATCCGGTAGGCAATATTAAGGGGAACCTAATTTCCTAGGTATCATCATAACACAGATTGCATGTTAGCATTATAACATGTCTGTAAAAAAAATTTCCCCTTTAGTACATTTTATTTGGGAGTTTATAAATAGATGCAGAAGAAAAAAAAGAACTTCTGATTAGGACTAACCAGTTTTTAAAAGCTGACTGTGTTCTCCAGGAAATTATTGCACGAAGTAAGGTTTAGGTAGCACCATATAGCAGAAAATGTGGCCATGGATAGCTGCTGAGCCTCCTCCACCATCAGGGATATATTGCGACCCTTTGCATAGTATAGTCTGAAAAATCCTAGAGAATGATTAGCCAAGCTTGGGTCAGAAAGCAGAATAATTATGAGGTAGGTATCTACTCTTGGGGTCTACTATAGTCCTAAAGGAGAGGCTGATGAGCAGAGCCCAGCAGAGTGACAATGTTTTACAAAGGAACAAAAAGTCTATTTCCTTCCTTTCAAGAATATGGCAGTCATTATTGATTATCTCTGGTTACCATGATATTTTCATTTACAAAGTATATTTGTCTTTTTAAGAAGAGAACAGTATTGGGTTTTTGAATGTCTTCATATTTCTACAAACTAGAATCTAGACACTGTGATGAGATGCTTTAAAGACAACTGTGTTTGTATGAATGCTGAGTTCTTCTGTAAGAGCCAGTGTTCTATCACTAACATTTATAATAAATGGCTAAAAACATTTGGTATTGAAATTAATTTGCAGTCATGAAAAGTAATTTAATTGTTGGATCTATGGGAAGGCAGTGGGGAAAGTTACTGGAAGGAGAGGTAGGAGGAGGAGGAGGAGAAGAAGAAGAGAAGGAGAAAAAGAAGGAGGAGGAGGAGGAGGAGGAAGAGAGAAGGAGGAGGAGGGAGAGGAAGCAGCAGCAGCAGAATCAGGAGCATGTTGATCCTTTACAGTCCTCCAAAACTGACATGCATGTATGTAAACATTGGAGACATTATGTCACAGAGTTTTAAGGAGACTCTTCCATTGGGTAGAAAAAAAGTTAGAATTTGGAACAGTTTAGGATTAGTTAGGAGAATTTGTTTTAAAAAATATCTAGAAGTACCTGGGTAGCTCAGTCAGATAAGCATCCAACTCTTGGTTCCGCTCAGGTCATGGCCTCATGGTACTTGAGTTCCAGCTTGCACCTGGTTCTGCGATGACAATGCAGAGCCTGTTTGGGATTCTCTCTCTCTCTCTGCCCCTCCCTCTGCCCCTCCTCCATCTCTTTCAAAATAAATAAATGAACTTAAAAGAGTTTTAAAAATATCTAGATCTAGATTTACCTTATCTAGCTATAGATAAGCTTCCAGGTCTTGAAGAATGTAGAATACACAGAACCTCTTTTGGGTTGAAAAAGAATAAAGGTGAATTGCTTGAGGCAGGAGAGAATAGATGATGCCAAATTGGCAGGTCAATATAATCTGGGTATGATTTTACAATGTTTTAAAATGGCTCTTTGATGTAAATTCCAGGGAACAGAGAGCATCACCAGGCACTTCTTAGTATTAAGCTATTGTGTAGGGCAATCAAATATGTTGATTTGAGTCCATATATTCTAAGTTTAAGTCATTATTCTAGTGAACACAAGGTCCCCTAGAATTCTAATTATGCCACGGCATACTAGGAACTTGAGTACGATGATTTGTATCTGCTTTGCAGATGTAATTTAATCCTGATTTCCTTGATTTGTCAGTGTATCTGGGCCCAGTAGCATTTATGATATTAACTGTCGACTGATATTTGATCAAGTATTAAAGAGTATTTTTCTTGATGGTAGAAGTTCAGTAATTTGAAATCTTGTGACAATTTATATCTGGTTGAACTTAAAGGTTACTTCATGTGAAGGTGGCATTGTCTAGTGTCTGCATTAACCACTCAGTTGGTTACTGAAAACCTAATGTATGCAAAGCTCTGTTCATGGAGGTGCACACAGATAAGTTATAGTCTGAGGAACAGCTAAATATGAAAAAATCCAATTTTGAGTTGGGCACATGATTGCCTGGAGTTGTCAATGTTTCCCATTAGCCTTATAGCTAAGTGTTACCATCTCACCATTTCTGAGGATGAAATGAAAGGAAAATGCTGTGTGCAACTCTAGGAAAATGTCCTTGTTTGTGATTATGCCTTTATCTTCCTCTTTTCTTCTTTGCTTTTGCAATGTAGGCATGATTGCTAGAACTGAAACTTGGAATAAAGGTCATAGGTGGCCACACAAGAAGATAAAGAAGGTGTCTATTACACCCAGGATGTTTTGGGGGGCCATAATAGCCCTGGATCACCAACTGCTAGACTTTCACTTGAGAAAAAAAAGAAAAACAACTATCTTGTTTAGGTTGCTGTTATTTTGTGTTTCTGTTGCTTGCAGCAAAAATGAACCCTAACTAAAATAGTATGGGTCATTAAAAAAAATTTTTTTTTTGCTTTAACCAACATTTTCCCCACTAACTAAATACCAATCCAATCTGATAAGAGGGCTTTTACTGAGCATGAAAAAACAAGATCACTCTGAATATATACATACCTTGCATATTCACTCCCCTTACATAACAATTATGACTGAGATGTATATCATTGTAAAAAATCCTTGTCCATACTTCTGTTTATTTCTGTAGAAGTGAAATCTGTAAATAGAAATACTGGATTAATGACATCCATATTTTAAAAGTTAGTTGACATATATCTTCAACTTTCTTTCCAGAAAAATGTGTCAGTGTATGTTATTAGCCATAGGAGCATGCCTGTCTCAACATACTTTTTTTTAGAGTTTAGTAGTAGGCTCCTGTTACTTTCCAGCTAATTTCCCGGGGAAAACACAAAACATGATAGATCTTGCAATTGTGTAACTTTTTATACATAGGATTGTTTGTATAGGCAAAACATCCTTCCCTACATTTATTGGTTATTGATTTGTATTTACCTATTCTGTGATAAGATTACCTATGTTCTTTTCTTCATGTTCACACTGTTGGGATCTTTGTGTATTTATTAATTTGAAAGAGTCTTTTGGTCAGAGAATTTTACTAGTTATTAAAATATTTTCATACTGGTTATCCTATTTGATTGGATATTCAGCTTTTACAATTTTGAGGAGTTCTTTTCCACATGGCAAATGTTGACTTTTTTCAACTTTACTAGAACTAAAGCCAACTGTACCATCATTTTCAAAACCCACTCTTGTAGGCAGCACTACCATGTATGATACTGTCTTTGCTCAATCATTATCTGTGATGCTACCTTGTAAATGTTACATGTAGTTATGTAGCAAGAAAGGCACAGAATTTACTAGATTTTATTTTTCTAGAAGGTTCACCTTAGAAAGATATTGGCAAGAATCATGAATTTCTTGTCAATGGAGTGGGATGCTTTGTATCTTAAATATAGTAGACTATGCCTTTCAGATTAAAAAGGATTTGGAAGCATGAAGTTTGAAACTAAATACAGGTAGCTGCTGTAAAAGCTGCTACAGTGACATTTGACTAAATTGTATAAATAATTAACCTATTCACTTCCTTTCCATGCTTTTCTTTAAGTTATTTTTTACTTTTTTCCCTTTCTTGGTTCTTTCTTTCGTTTTTCTGTCTATAACTTCATTTGTGGTCAGTTCTTTGGTGAATACTTCCAATTACTTACTTCACTTAATATGCTTACTTTTCAGTTACTATGTTTCACATTTAATAACTTATTTGACTTGATATGTATAGTTTTCAGTTAATATATTTTATATTTTGAAATATTAATTTCCAATTTGAAATTTAATTTCTCTCATGTCCCTCCAGAACTGTCAACATGTGATAAGATTGATTCTAAAAATTGGTCTATAGGTACTATTTACTTATATTTCTGCTGCTGCCACTAATAACATTTAATATCTATACCATACCTTTCATTTCCCCATTTTTATTATTTTATTGCTTTTCCACATATATCCATTTATGAGATGAATTGAGTACTTTCCATTTTGCCTCGTTTACAAGTAAGAGCCTCTTGTCACAATTGGCTAGAGTCTATTTCCAAAACTATTTAAGGAACAAGTGACTTCAGATGTCAGTTTATATTTTCTTTAGGCAATCGGGGGAATTAATGGGTGCCTTATTTTAGGCAAATTCAAGTAGCCTAATTTAAGTGTGTGAACATCTCAGTCAGAATTCAGCAATATCATGAAATCCCTCTCCCGGTTTTTTTTTTTTTAAAGGAATTCCAGTGCAAAGTGTTGTGGATACAGGATAATCTAAGGTTATACAGATGATTAAATTTTGAAATTTGCATTTAAGGAAGATCCAACAATCTGAGGAGGCATACAGATGGCCAACTCGTTATTTAAAAGAATAAGAAAAAAAAAACAACAACCCAGAATGAAATGGGTGTTATCCTAGGTATAGCATCAAAGTGCTATGGGAATATAATAAAGGGGGTGATCATTTTGATTGCGGTTGGAGAGAAAAATGCTTTTTGGAGCATTTGGCACTGGAATTGAGCTTGGAAGAACCAATGAGATTTTGATAGTTATTTGTATTGGGTATGGTCTGTTAATTCTAATGACGTTTAGGTTCTTCAGATGTTCTGGGGTTGATTATACCTCCAAAGAGCTCTGGAAGGGCATTAGATCCTTCTGAATATATACATCCGAGTACAATTTGGATACAATGTGCTTGTTGAATGCACGTAATAAATCTTAGTTTCTCTCATGATTTAACTTGAATTTACTGATAGAGAAAATAACATTTTAGTCTTTTTAGATCATGAAATTTTAGAGAAGGAAAAGACCTTATAAATTATCTGCTCAACCCTCTACCTTATTTACAAAAACAGCACAAAGGGGCTCAGTAATTGACCAAGGTCACTCAGCTTGATGAGACAGACGTTCCCCACCATCAGAAGGCACTGCTTTGCAATCCCCACCTTTCCATATCCAGTATGGTAATGTTTACTGATATTATGAAATTAAATCAAGAAATCCCCATGTCCGATTATCAGAGGCTACTTTAAAGTCTGCAGTGAACTTGCACGTTGAGGTAAGTTTGAAGAAACATAAAATGGACCAAAGGCAGAAGACGCACTGAGACTCGGTACCTGCATAATGAAAATATGGAATAGTCTGCACCTAAAACAGGAGACGCTGGTAGGACTTTGATTCTGACGTTTACTCACCTGGGGTGGAGTGGAGGAAAAGGAGAGGGGCGAGAGGGCGAGAGAGCGAGAGGAGAGGGCGAGAGAGAGAGAGAGAGAGAGAGAGAGAGAGAGAGAGAGGAAGGGACTGAGGTAGAAGCGTGCCTCGAAGCCGGGAGGAGATGTACCCTTTGTTTGACAAACCCTGAAAGGGAAGCCTCTTGTAGCAGCCCTCTCCTTCCCACCTCCAAGCGTTTACACAGCAGCTAGGTGGAGTCCGCGCGGCGGAGCCCGGGCGCGCTCCAGATCCGGGTTTTACCTGACACCCCCTTCCCCCCGCGCGAGCCCCCTCCCCGGCTCTCGGCGCTCGCGGCGCTCGCCAGCCCGCGGCTCATTCTGGCCTCGGCTCGGGCCCCGGCTGCGTCCGCCGCGCACTGGCTGCACAGCCCCGGCGCGCCCGCGCTCCGACCCGCTCCCGGCGCGCCGCCCGGTCGCCTGCTCGCCCGGCACCGCTCTCCCAGTTCCCAGGAGCGGGGATGCAGATGCCGCCGCTGGTCCGGCCGGGCGCCGCCGCCGCCGCCGGCTTTCCCGGGACTGCTCGTTGCCTCCGCTCCGACAGCTGCTGCCGCCGCCGCCGCCTGTGACTCGCCCCCTCCCCTTTCTTTCTTCTCTTTTTGCCTCCGTCCTCTTTCTCGGGCTGTGCGCGCGCGCGCGGATTGCACGGTCGGCTTTGGCAGGAGCTCGCTCGTGTGTGCGCGTGTGTGAGTGTGCGTGTGTGGAGAGCGCCAGAGCCTTGCTCGCTCTCGGAGAGTCGAAGAAGAGAAAGAACCGAAGAGGCGGCGGCGGCGGCGGCGGCGCGGAGCTCGCGGCCGCGCGATGAAGCTCCCACATGCCCGCAGCTGCCCGGCCCGGCCGGCGAGCTAATCCGCCACCCCTCGGGCTCCGGGCTCCGCGACCCTCGGGACGCAGCCCTCGGCAGCCGGGCGCCCGCTCCGCCCGCGCGCCCCCACCGTGCACCCGGCAAGGAGTTTGCGTGGCCCTCGCTCCGGCTCTCGGCGCAGGTTGCGGGCGCGAGAGGAGCCCCTCCGCGGGGAGAGAACCTCGGGAGGAGGAGGAGGGTTTGGCGGAGAAGAAGCCCCCCCTGGCTCGCGCGGCTCCCCCTACCTATTCCACTGCTCCCTTTCCCGAGCGGAAAGGGGAGGACGAGGAAGAAGAAGAAAGAGAAAGAGAAGGGGGTGGGGTGGGAGAACTGGATATAAAGATCGGCGGGGGGGATGGTGGAGGATTTTCGGTCTCTCCAGCAGCGCCTTTTCTTCCGCGGCGGCGGCGGCGGCGGCGGCAGCGCGAGGGGAAGCGGCCCCAGCTACGACCGCCGCGTGTTAATAGCTGCCGCTCGGGTCTCGCGGCTGCTGCTGCTGCAGACGGAGCCTGACTCCGAAGTTGTGCAACTGTGGACTGGGAGACACATTTGAACCCTGCTCTCTCTGCTCCGTGTTTACCCCCGCGGTGTGCTTGAAGCAAGACAACGTAAAGGAAGACAAACCTTCGGTTCTTCCCCCCCCCCCCCCCCCCCCCCGTCTCCATGGCCGTGTAGTAGAAGAAAGGGGGAAGGAGAGACTTTTTGTTGTGGCTTCTTTGGCTGGGGTCTCCACCCTCCTGCTGCTTTTCTCTGCGCTTTGGGTATCGTTCCTCGCGGCGTGTGGTGGGGGCGTCTGCTCCGGGGCTGGCCGGTCTTTTGCCCCGGGCTTCGTGGCTGGATGGTGGAAACTGCACTCGGCTGCAGGTTGTTGAGCGACTGATGGGACGATCTCAGGGACCGGCGTTGACGAAAGGTAATTTTTTCTTCTCACTCTTCCCGATAGTGGTGGCCCCGGCCGGCGCAGGCGGCGGCGTCCGCGGGGCGGGCAGCCGAGGGGGCGCGGGGTGCACGCACACTCACCCACCCGCTCACACGCTCGCCCGCACACACTCGCCCGCACGCACACTCATCCGATCGTGATGCGGGGCGGGAAGGGGAGCCTCCTGGCTGGTGGGCGCTGGGGTTTGGCACGGGTTCGAGTTTTTCCAGCAATTGGGCGATTTGGCGGAGGAGAGGGATGAAGGGGAGAACAGACCCGGCGCATTCGCGGTCCAACGCGCTGGGAACAGGAACTGGAATTTCCAACCCGGGAATTCTCCCTCCCCTCTCACCCCAGTGTCATCTCTTGGTGGGGACTGAAAGCAGACCAGGGGGCGCCTTCTCTCCGCTGGCCGGGAGCCGGTGCCGTTGGAGGCGGGAGCGGGCTGCATAGCCGACAGGGACCGGTGAGAGCCGCGCTCGGGGGTGATGGGGACCGAGGGGCGGCGAGCTCACCGCGGTGCCCCCTGGCCGCCTGTCTGGAGCACCCGTGGCGGCCGCGGTTGCCCAGGTCGCGCCTCTGGGTGGTAGAGCTGCGCTGCCTCTCCGCACCCCGCCCGTTGTGTCCCTTTCACGGCAGTTTGGTTTAGAGCTGCTTGCCCAGGCTTTGTTAGCAGGTTTCGGTCGGGAAAAGCTGCTACTTTCGTGGGTGGCCCGGGGCGGCGCGGTGTTGGGAGTGGGCACGAGGTGGGGGGACGGTGTTGCACGGATCTGGGCACCGGGATGCCAGGGCGGGGTGGGAAGAGCACTGGTGTCCGCGGTCGGCTGGGTTACAGGTAGGGGGGCGGGCGACCCAGAGCTTCCAGAGGGAGAAGGGGACGCTCCGGCTGCAGGGGAACGCAGGTACCTCCGCGCCCCCGCCTCTGGTCCCCGGTGGGAGCGTAGGGGCTGAGCGTGCCAGGCCCCCAGTTATGGGCGGGTGGGTGTTACAGGGGTGGGGGCGACCTCTGCTACCAGGGTCAGTTGGCGGTGGGGTCGGCGTGTGCGTGACAGTGTGCGCGCGTTCCTGCGCGCTCTGGGGATGGCCCGGAGGTATTTGTGGGGATGGCTGAGCCGATGCTACTAGAGCTGAGCTTGCTTATCGAAATCGCCTGGGATCCGCTTAACTCGAAAATCTGGTTTGAGGAGGCCGCGAGGCCCCGCAAGGGTTGCGAGGAAGCCACACGGTGTCCCCTCTGCCCCAGTGAGGAGCGTCTCCGCGAGATGTGTTCCGCGCGTGAGTCTCTGGTGCAGCGCTCGACGCGCCCCTAGATTAGCCCTGATGAGGATCAAGGGATAGAATAGGCATCTCCGAGGCAGATTAAAAGAGCCGAGTCTAGCCTGCATACCCCTAGTTCCTGTAATTCTCTGATCACTTCCCCCACTCTGATAGAAATCTGCGCTGCTTTATTTATGGCCAGAGATATCCCACCAATTGGGCGAGCTGGAGGTGTGTAAGCAACCTCTGGGTGTCTCCTCCCTGTGCCTGTGTGAGATTCTGCCTGCGGTAGTTGGAGCACATTGTAAACAACGGTGTAAGCACTGCTGCCACAGTCTCCTTTAGAGCCCAACCTGCTGGTGTCTGTTGTGTTGACTTTCCTGGGTGGATTACTCATTAGGAAGTATAAGTCTTCTTGCACCTCCTTCCAGCCAGCTGCTGGGGAAATGAGGAGCCGCATAGACGCTGGCAGGAAGGAAAAACTGCCTTCTGGGTTTTGCTCTGAAGTAAATAGGCGGTCTGCTAATTTAGTGTCATATGGGGTATCAACACTAGTTAAATAATGTCGTTGTAGTATCTACGTGTAAATACGTGTATTCAGTAATTTTTCACTTGCAGAATGTTCTTCATTTCCCTGTGAGGTTAAACAGAATTTAGCCAGGTTTCCCTGGTTTGTTTTTCAGTCTGTAATGGTACTAAATGACCTGGAGTTCTGGCGCCCAAGTTGTCTGTTCATGGATTACAGACAGAATTGTCACTTCTTATACAGCATCACCAAGAGGTTTCCAGATAATTTGTGTAGGAACTAAAAGGGTATTTGTGTTGAGATATCTCTCAGCTTTGTTACAGTTTTTTTTGGTCACCAAAGCAAGGGTTAAAAATGTAGAAAGATGAACAGTTTTTAAAAAGTTAAAAAGATAATCTGCTTTTCAGTTTCAGTAATAGCTTCAGAAAAAGTATTAAATTCCTTAGTTGTAGATTAACTCTGAATGCTTTGGTGTTTGGTGCAAATGACTGTGTTCTATTTTGTTTGTAAAAGTATAGCACTGTAAATGTAAAAAGGTTACTTATTTCCTGGTACTGTAATTTCTAGGTTTATTTGTTTCTTTTCAAGATCTTGACTTCTTGACAAAGCTCAGGCTGGAAATAAAAAAAAAGGAATACAGAATCATTGATGCCTGATTTTGATTAAGTTATATTTTTATGTACAATTGCTAGTGGCCGTTGTCTTCATAGAAAACTTAAGAGAATTGTGATTTAATTTATGAGAATCTAGCTTCATACATTTGTTTCATTTCTAGGGGATGCGCGTTAAAGTCTTTACACTTGTAAATATTTCTGAAGATTAGGGAACACTTGTCCTGTCATTTTAGAAGATCTAATCATAATGACTCCCAGCCCTTACATTAGAAGGTTTGATCCGATCTGTTCTTTGTTTCCTAGCAGCATGTGTTTGCTAGCAGTCATACATTCCACAGGTCCTGATGTCATTAGAACCGTGTCTGTCAGTGTAATGTGCTGTCTTTAGCTGAAGGTGAATGTGTCAAAGTGGTTGAAGGCCATTCCATAGCACTTTCGTATCACTAAATATTCAATAGCCTGTTCCATTGGTGTGTATGGTGGCCTAGACTATTTCCATAAACTTGGGGTGGGAGGAATGATCAGTATAAAGGTTTCTGTGAACTATTTAAATATTTTAGTTAGATCTGTATCAGGCATCCCTGGCCTGAAGAGTGATAAAGCAGCCTGTGATTTGCCTGATGGGTAAATGCTTTTGATGTCTCACTTTAAGTGGCTTGGTGTGATTATCCTTCAGAGTGAGAGCTCTCCTCAAAAATATGAATGGAAGGTTTTCCTAATGATCTTCTTACGGTTTGGAGATTTAGATATTCCTTTCCACGGGGAATAATAGCAAGTGTGAGACGTACTGGCTCCAGCCACTGTGGCTGGCATTGTTTCTAGTAATTAAGAGAGGCATATTTTTTTTATGGTCTTGATTTGTCTTTGGTTCTTTGAGCTGTAGTTTAGGAAATCCTAAGTAGGATATTTCAAAATTTTATAAAAGCAAAAAGATTGAAGTTAGTCAAATAATATAATGCTGAACTGAGTTGTTTTTCAGATTTCATTTGGATCACTTTACCTGCTGGTTGAAACTCTCCCTGAAAAGGGCTGCCAAGTAAGAGTGACAGTTACTGTTAGAAGGGGGGCATTTTTGCCCAGAAATCACTAAGGAAAACTGATTGATTTTTGTAGTTAAGAACAAAGAACAATTTTTAAGAAATGCTATGCAGCCTTAATTTAGCATGGTGTAGATGGCTAGAGCAGCTGGAATTAGAGGGAGGTGATCTTAAGTTTTGCAAATGGCTATTTTCCTTTGGATTTCTTAGATTTGCATGACATTCAAATATGAATTTGCTCACATAGGGAGAAACCCTAAAGACAGAGGCTCTATTGTAATTTAGCTTTTGTTTGCGTTGAAAGACATATTTACACTTAGATTATTATTGCATTTATGTCTTTTCTTTAATGTAAATGAATTTTGTTATAGAATACTCTCTTCTATAATAAAATATAAAGTAAAACATTCAAATGTAAGTAAGGTCCTCCTGACATTTTCCCTTTGTTATCTCCATTTGTGAGTGTGTGTGTGTGTGTGTGTGTGTTATGATCAGTGGAGAGAAAAATCCAGATTTTTCATTCATTGTGATTTTAGTATTGCTACTTATTGTCCAGTTTGAAAAAGTAGTGTAAACATGCCTCTAGATAGCATTTATGATTCCTAAGATGTGCATATATCCCTCCAAAACTCTTTAATGTCATTCTGTCTGAGTATCTGTGAGGCCCTATAAAATTAATTCAACTGTATAAGTAGCCATTATAACTTTTTTCTTAGAATTATGAAGTGTGCTCATGCAGTGACAAATATGTAAAGAAATTAGCCATCATACTCCGAATTAATTGCGATTCTCTGTTTTAGGATGCGAGTGGAAGAGGGAGAGTCCTTTCTATACTTGATCATAACAGATTCTATAGATCTTAATAATTTATGCCTTGCGTATGTCTTATGGACACTTAAACAAGAATTTAGTATTAATGAACTTCTTCATCAGAGTGATTACATATACACATTAGAAGAAGTTACCATTTGGTCCATATTATTCAAGGATCTAAGTGGAATAATATTGGTGGTGATTCTGTTTTTTGTGAAAGTTATCTCAGAGACAGAAAATTAAAGCCCAGAATATTTCTTCCTGGTAAAACTTGTGGGTCAGTTATTTTGTAGAGCAGGTTCAGTGGAAACTGTCTTCAGAGTATGTAAAAAGAAATGGAAAAAGAAAACAGTTTTGTAATAAAGCTATGATGTTATTTGCCTTTACTCTCATACTTTTTTTGAGAGAGAGGTGAGGGAGAGAGAGAGAATCTTAAGCAGGCTCCCTGTTCAGTGCAGAGGCCCACGTGGGGCTCAGTTTCACAACCATGAGATCGTGACCTGAGCCAAAATCAGTAGTTGGAGGCTTAACTGACTGAGCCACCAAGGCACCCCTTACTCTCATACTTTTACAAGTGTACCATGGAGTTTTCCAGAAAGCCCATGATTTGTGATGACATCATTGCTCTGATGGCATATGGCATGTGTGCTTGTGTTGAAAATTAGGTTGAAAATTTTTCTCAGTTTAATTATTAGTACATAAATATTGATAGCTATAACCAGCACAATCAAAAGTTGCTTTAGGTCATCAGTTGTTAAGCATGTGAAAAGGTCCTGGGGCCAGAGAGCCTGAGAACCACTGATGTTGGCTTTTGCAAGATCTGTCTCCTTGTACTTAAAGTGTCTCTCCATCTGACCATATAAGGAGTCATCTAGGATAAGAAAAAATAAGTAGATTGTTCAAACTTTAAAAAGACACAAGTAGGTTGGATGTTTTATTATTTGACATTTTCAGTATTCTCTTTCCAGTGTAGAAAAGCTTGTTTCTAGTTTTTTAGTTCCCAGTTACTGAAATAGAAATTTTAAAGATGCAGGTCTCCAGCCTGATTTGCTGACAGTAGCAGAGGAGTTACTGGGAATATTTAAAATCTGGGCCCTGGGTCTAGATACCTGATATCTGGAGAGACAGAATGGTGTGGTGATGAAGAGAAGGGACTCTGTGGTGTCTTTGATTAGGCTTGATAACTTATTTGGTTTGGGGTAAGCTATTGGATCTCTCTATGCCTCAATTTCCTGATTTTTTTTTAATGTTTATTTTGAGAGAGTGCAAAAGCATGTGAGTGGGGGAGGAGCAGAGAGAGAGAGAGAGAGAGAGAGAGAGAGAATTGCAAACAAGTTCTGAACTTTTAGTGCAGAGCCTAGTGCGAGGTTTGATCATCTGAACCCTGAGATCATAACCTGAGCCAAGATCCAAAGCTGGATGCTTAACCAACTGAGCCACCCAAGGGCCCCATATCCTAATATATTTTAATTGGGTGTACCAGTTCCTAATTCATTGGTTTTTGTGAAGATTTAAAGGGAAAATATATGCAAAGTGCTTAAAACAGTTCCAGGCACATAATAATGGAGATGCAACTATACACTGCTGTCATTATTATTATATTTACTAAGTCTCAGAAGGATCCCAGAAAACCTTATTCAACTCCCCATGTGATTCAGATATGCAGTTATGTTTTACCTCATTGCTTTAGAGTATGTCTGTTAAATGCTGTTAAATTTGAAAATTTCATATAAAAGGTAATCCTGGCCTTATTTTACCCTCCCACTTTAAAACTCATGAAAAGTTCTGTTTTTTTTTTTTTTCCTCCTTTTTTATAGTAAGAACTAATAAAACACCTTTCTTGGCTTAGGCTAAGTTTGAAGTTGGGTGGAGAATGAATGCCCAATTAAAAGTAGATTTCAAAGACCCTAATTGAATATTTATGTATCTTGGGAATTATTAGGGAGGAAATCACTTTTCTGAAGTGATATCAAGACAACTCACTGCACTCTTAGTCTGTTAATCACTATCCAAGCATCACAATAGGCCATTTTCAGTGAAAAGGATCTTTGGGGTAATTATTTAATGTAGTTCCATTTGTTTGTGAATGGTAATATGCCTAATGAGTGAGGGAGGCTCCACATAGAGATTAGTTTTACTAGATGCTAAAGTTTGACTGCTGAACTGTAATACTTCTGAATGACACGTCGACATCTATGTGAAAACTTTAGAGATCTATTATTTATAAATCAAGTACATGTGGGGCGATATATTCCATGGCTAGTTTAATTTTTGACCTAGGCCTGCCACTATGAAATTAGTATTACAGTACTTTTCCACTTTGGTTAATACTGACACGTGTTGTAGAAACTAAATTATACTCCTTAGATGGGCATAGCTGGGCACTGTCCCTAATTATGAACGTCTCAGAAATGGCCTTTGGAATGAGAGGCACTTGAGTAAAATCCCCGTTCCACATCTTTCTAGCTCTGTCATCTCTATCTGTAAAGTAAAGGTAATAAAAGCTACATTGCTGGTTTGGGGAGGGAAATAGTAAGTAAGCAGAAAAATACCTGACAGAGTGAGCACTTAATGAATGGTACCTGTTACTGTTAGTTACAGTTATTATTAGAAATGTCCTTAAGTGCCATTAGTAGGAAAATTTAGCTAAATCAAATATCATTTTTTTAAATTGAAGAGTTCTCGATGAACTATGAAAATCAATAACATTTTCTTAAGCATTTGAGAAGGGTTTCACAGATCTTCTTGGCTTTCCCATGTTCTTCCCTTCTCTCTTTTTTTAACCTTTTGTTCATTATCTATTTTTGAATTTTTCCTCCCAATCTTAAAATGTTATGTCCTGCTACTAATTCCCCACCAAAGATCATATAATCCTGATAGGAAAATATTTTTGACAGCCACCAAGTGCTGTGCCTGAAGATCGACTTTAAATCATCTATAAAATGAAAGTAGCAATTTAACTTAAGACATTTTAAATTAAACTGATCATCTTTTCTCATGGCATCAGCAGCTCTCTAAGCTTTAACTGCGTCAGGATTTTCTACAGTGTTGTAACCAAATAAAGTCATCACCAGCTTCCAAGATTTAAAGATTTCTATACGTTTAAAAAGCTTATAATCCTAAAGTTCAGGTCCTCACAAGATTGCTGTAAATGCAAATGAACCCTTAACATTCAAATCCCAGAATTGCTTTAAAGACCAGAAATATTGAAAGGGTCATAAATAAGTCCACATTTTAGAATTAACACCTGCATGTCAGTGACAATTGCCAATTAGAAAGTTATTAAGGTGTGCGGCTCCTACCTATAATTCCCCAGCATTGATGTTAAAGCCAAAAGAGTGCACAGCAACATGGTAGGTGGTGAAAATGAATGAAAAAAATAAGCTGAGCATTGGACAGCTGAGTTGCTAAATTGTACCAGAATTAAGTGTTTTAAAGTATGACTCAAGAAAATGAAAGCCAAGTAGAAACGACACCCCCTTCTATTTGATCAGCTTGTGTTGGTGTTTATGTGTCCCGCAGAGACAGAGTGTGTTACTATTCAGGACAGCCCCAGAGGCTCCACAGTAGCCTGAGCCTGGGAGAATAGGGGAGAGCCTCAAGCCCAGTTTTTGATGTTCTGCATGGGTGGGTAACCTGAATACTAAAATGCATTCCATTGACAGCTGACCCTGTAAGAAGGTTTTCAACAGTCTCCTGTTTTGTTTTGTTTTGTTTTGTTTTTTTCCCCTTTTCCTTTCCTCAAAGCTCTTCCAAATACTTTTGAAAGGAGTAAATGGTCCTGGCTGATGGTCATCTTTTTGTCTGAGATTTTATTTCTGGCAGGAGTGGAAGGGCTCAGCTGGTTTATATTTGTATCTTCTGTTTTTTCAAAAATTTCAGTGTTCTTGATTTGTCAATGGCTGACGGTTGTTGTTTGAACCTTGACTCAGAATACTGATCATGACTTCAAGGAGTGGACAAAGAGTCTATTGAGAAATAGTTTTGTGTTAACATGAGGCTTATGTATATCTATAGACCTTCTTCTTTATGTTGGTTTTAGCTTGTTCAGTTGAATTTGTCTATTGAGGTTTAACCGTATTTAAATAATATTTAAAAATAACCATATTATTAACCGTAGTTGACTTTGGAAGAACAGCTCAGACACCATTTTCTTTTAAAATAATACATATTTTTTGAGTTATAGGTAGTTTCAGTTAAATTTCACTTTAATTTTCAACAGTTTCTGTATATGACAGTTAAATATTATTTAAGTCATTCAGGAATGCTGCATATTTTATAACATCTCAGTTGTCTTCTGGACCTAAATTCAACGTACAAGATTTAGTAAAATGAATGTATTCATTACTTCTCTCTTAATTGCAATGAAACCTCTAGCTAGCTTTAGGCTGAAATGATTAATTTATTGGAAGCTTACTGTGTTTCTTACCTAAAAAATCTTAGGGAAGAATGGAAGTTTACCTAGACATTAGAAAGAAAAAATTACCTTGAATACCACTAGGATGCTGCTCCAACCCAATGCCCCTACCCAAGCTGCTATGTTTCTTTCTCTCTGCCCACTGGATTCTTTCCCTTTGACCACAGTTTGGATTAGGTATCAAGATTTAGATCAATCTACTATCAGCAGCTTAGTGGAGTTAGTAAGGTATAATAGATCCTCTATGGACAAACACATAACTTGCTTGGAGAAGGAAAGACTTAGTTAAGAGAAGGGTCTTGTGCACAGAAAAAGGCAGTTAAAACCCAAATGTCCGCTGCAGTGATCTTTTGTTAACTGAGACAGATTAGACATTAGGAAAATTGGTTAAGGAAACCATTAAAAATGGGTTTTATTTTCCTCCTGTAAGTGGCCAAGGTAATTTTGGAAAATGCTTCCCTGCTTACATGACTTAGAAAACTCAACAAACACATACAAATCGAAGTATTCAAGTCTTCAGGTTCAAGAACACCTGTGAAACTGCCCGAGTTATCACAGCTATGTATATCTGTAAAGCCACCAGATATTGAAAGATGTGACTTTACTTAACATATGTTCCTATGATGGTAGAATTACATTATACAATTCCAAACAGGGGTACTGGGTATAGGTTTGGTGGCATATAGAGTGCCGGATTTTTGCTACACATACTTAAAATTGTAGAGCAATACTGATCTTAATGTAGGTGTAAATGTAAATTATCTAGGCATTGAGCATATTCACGTGAACAGAGCTCCCAAGATGTGCCATTGGACACAGGGCTCATGGTTAAATTATCTTATGTATGTGCTCCACCAGCCACAGAAAAATGGTCCTCATTGAAAAGGAACAAAAGTTTCTAAAGTACAATGGAGGTTGCAAGGAGAAAAAAAAGGTCCCAGAAGAAATTAAAGAAACAGGAGGCAGGGGGAAAAAACAATTAGGGGACCCTGGGTGGCTCAGTTGGTTAAGCATCCAACTCTTGATTTTGGCTCAGGTCATGATCTCATGTTTTCATGAGTTGGAGCCCTTCACTGGGCTCAGCGTTAACAGCCTGGAGCCTGCTGGGTATTCTATCTCTCCTCTCAAAATCTCTGCCCCTCTTCCTGATCATGCTCTCTCTTTCTGTCTCAAAAACAAACACATAAACAAACTTAAAAAAATTATAGCATAAAAGAAAAGCAAATAGAAATGAAAGCAGAGGGACACCCAGGTGGTTCAGTCTGTTGAACATCTGACTGTTGATTTCAGTTCAGGTTATAACCTTATGATTCATGGGTTTGAGCCCCCACACAGGGCTCCTTGGCTAACAACCTGGAGCCTTCTTGGGATTCTCTCTCTCCCTCTTTTTCTGGGCTTCCCCTGTGTACACCGCACTCTCTTAAAAATAAATAAAGAATTAAAGAAGTAAAATCAGAAAAGATGGGTTTGGGGATATGAATCCGTCTATTGAGACACCTAATTATTTTACACTTGCCAGTATACTCATTATGACATGTTACCCATGGGAATATATGTTTATTCAAGCAAACCTTATGTTTAGAGGCAAAATATTCAAAAGCACATAAAGTAAGACATTTCAGATAATTGAGTTAGGATAACTCTATTAGCTGTCTAAAGAATCCATTGAAAATATACTTCAAAATATCTAATAATAATGTTATTCAGATGACAGGCATTATTCAGAATAATGGATCCAGTATTACAAAAAGTAGAGCTCGCATATTATTTAATGCTGACACTTGACCAGCTCAAGTAAAATGATGCTTTAGAAGTATTATTTGTAAAATTTGGGAAACCTCCTAAATTTAGTACTTTTAAATCTTTATTCAAAATGAAAAGTTGTATTGACTTTTCATTTTTAAGTGCCAACTCAATATAAATTGTAATATATGAAGATAATTTGGGAGAATTTTAAAAGGTTAGTATAAACCTTAATTAGAAGAACTCCCATGTAACCCTATTGTTGCAAATCCTAGAAGAAGAAATAGCACTAAAAATTAGTAGGCTGTCAACATTGTATTTTTCCAATTTGACATTATTAAGCAAACTTTGTGAGTATTTCTTTTGGTGCATTTGATTAAATGTGTGATCTTATCATGGTGAAATAGCCTGCTGGGCTGCAGACAGTCGTGTTCAGAAATGAAATTTGCATAGAGCCCCTGAAGAGACATTTTTTCAATATTTTGCGAGATGTAATGTGTACATATCTTTTCTTCCTTGGATATAGGGAGTGTTGATACAGAGCAACAACACAAAAGTAATGGGGTATGAAAGAAAACATTAGGTTTGTAAATGAGAAATTAACCTACTTTATTACAAATGAATGGACTATATGTATGAGGGAAATGGTATCAATGTCAGAGGATGGAATGTTAGTCTGTCTGCTTTGTTTTAGTAGTCTTGCTGTGTTAACTTCCTTTCCTGCTACTCTGTCTTAGCATATTTTGGAATTTTGGTATCATCCCCATGTTCATCATGTATGTGTGCTCTTTTGATTCTACTCGGGTGCCCATAATAGCTGAATTTTGATTTCCATTCATTCTTCCCAATGCAGCTCATGCTAAATTCTGAACAATCATATTTTAAAAAGTTTTTTTTCCTAATTATAGTACCTGCTCATGCTGAATACTTTTGAAATATGGAGATGCATAAGGTCAAAATAGAAATCACCCAGTATATCATAGTAGTATATCTCAATGTTCACAGTGATTATTTCACACATATTTTAGCTTGATTATCTGCATATTCTATCTGTATATTATCTATATTTTATGCGTATGCATGTTTGTTTTAGCAGAATTGAGGTTCAACTGTTTATACTTCTCTCTAATTTCCCAATGCCATTCATTTTTTGAAAGCATCATTTTTAATATTTCATGGTGTGATCCACTATGATTTATTTAAACATTTCTGTATTCATGTGGGTTGTCATACTTTGCTAGGATAAGTAATGTGAAGCTTGGCTCATTCTCTGATGATTTCTGGAGCACAGATTCCTTGAAATGCAATTACTAGGACAAAGAGTGATAATTACTATTTGACTTTTCCTGCTTGGTTACAGTGATCCACATGCATCGTTGTTGTCTGTGCTTAAGTGGTCCTTCTAACTTTCTGGACATTCTTTTTTAAGAATTGGTAGGGGCGCCTGGGTGGCTTAGTCGGTTAAGCGTCCGACTTTTGCTTAGGTCATGATCTCGCGGTTCGTGGGTTCGAGCCCCACGTCGGGCTCTGTGCTGACTGCCAGCTCGGAGCCTGGAGCCTCTTTCAGTCTGTGACTCCCTCTCTCTCTGACCCTCCCCTGCTCACGCTGTCTCTCTCTCTCCTAGAAATAAATAAAACATTAAAAAAAAATTAAAAAAAAAAAAAAGAATTGGTAACCCTTGGTTAAGTATAGTTAGTAGTTACTAACTCTAGGTTATTATATATTAAGTAAAGTTGTTAGCAACTTGCTGTTCGGTAGTTCTTAAGAATTACTAACTCATGTGTATCAAGGTGTAATAGCTGAGGTCGGTAAAATAAAACAATGAAATTTAATGGCCATTAACATTTAAATAGGACTGTGCCTAATGTCTTTGAATTTAACATAATATTAAAACAAAACAGTACAATGAAACTGATTTATGAAGAATTAAGAAGTACACCGTCCAGTTTATGTCCTCATAAACTTTCTTAGTTTTGTTCTCTGCTCTGAATAGACCTCTTATCTCTTAAGTTCATCTAAAACATCAATTTGACAAAGCTGTCCCTTTCCAATCCCATATGGAACAGGAACAGTGGTGGGCTTGGTTTGGACTATTTTAAAATTTAAGCGGAAAAAGTAGAGGTAAATTGTCAGCAACCATATGTAAAATAAGTGAAGGTTGTCTGTAAAAAGAGAAAGAGGTCAGTGCAGAAAAAGTAACTAAGCAGGACAGTGTGGCTCATTATTAGTAAACATGAACTCAAGTTTTGCTAGATATAAGTTCAATTTTAGAGATCTATCCATAAGAATAAGAGCAAGGTACAAAATGTGAGTTGTTCAGTAGCTTTAAGTAAAATGGAAGAGGAAGACAGCAGATGTGTAATGCAACTTTTAATAATTTTTATTTAACAGTACCTGTTGAGTTTGATTTTAGTAATTCACTCTTTGGTCAAAGGGATGAACAGTTGTACTCTAAATAGCATCTTTGTGAGTTCTGCTTGCAGTCTTAAAGACATAAATATAAGGTATATTTCTAGTAGTCAGATTGGTAACCAATTCTTACTTCACTTTCTATATTTTCTTTAAATCTGCACCAGAACATATTCACAGGACAGAGTTGAAAGCTAGATAAATATGTGAACGTATAACTGCACGAGTGTGCTTTATGGACCTAGAAGAAACAATTGAACATGAAAGCAGTTTTTGAAGTTACCGTTCCAAGATAAATTCAAGTACCACTGTAAATTGCTCTATGCCTGTATATGAAATAATAAAGGCATAGAAAGAATCTTAAAAGGTACACTGTAGCACACTTTATTTCCTCAAAGTAAATATTAAATTGTTGTTGATTGGCAACTCTCCATTTGCTAGTTAGTGGGTATGGGGTTTTAGTTATGTAAGATGAGGAAGTTCTAGAGGTCTGCTGTACGATATTGTTAACTGTAGTGACAATATTGTATTGTACAGTTAAAAACCTGTTAACAGTATAGATCTCATGTTAAGTGTCCTTAGGACCAAAAAGTAAAAGTTAAAAGAAATTAAATTGTCAAGGACTGAAGTGACCTGTCTGAAGTGACATAGCTGGTTTATAACATAAGCTGCCTGTTAGTAAGGAATTTCCCAGTCCTGCACTTGAGTGTCCTCATTTCTGATTTCAGGCATGGAGATATCACTGTGTAGTTGGGTCACACTGGTCCTTTAACTTCTTTAGGTCTGTTTCATTTGTAAATTGTGGGTAGGACTGGGGACTCCCGCTTTCTAAAAACATCCATGAGGTAAAAAAAAATGGTAAAGTTCATTAGAATACCTGTGCTTGCAAGTTGATATTTCAAAAAATGTTATAGTTAGTGTTTTTTTAAAAGATTTTTCTTTCTTTTTAAAAAAATGTTTATTTGCTTACTTTGAGGGGAGAGAGAGCCTGAGTATGGGAGGGTCAGAGAGCGAGGTAGAGAGAGTCCCAAGCAGGCTCTGCGCTAACATCATGCGCTGGATCTCATGAACCATGAGATCATAACCTGAGCTCATATCAAGAGTCAGACACTTAACTGACTGCTCACCCAGAAGCCCCGTTTTTTTAAGAATGTTCATGTTACATCCTTCTTAAAGGCCTAAAGCACAAGATTGCATGTGGTAATAGTATATTTTAAAACAGTAAAATGTTAGATATTCTAGTTGTGATGGTTTATTATTATATTTTTTAAATGTTTTATTTATTTCTGAGAGAGAGAGAGAGAGACAGCGTGAGCAGGGGAGGGAGATACAGGGGAGGGAGAGAGAGGGAGATACAGAATCCGAAGTAGGCTCCAGGCTCTGAGCTAGCTGTCAGCACAGAGCCTGACACGGGGCTTGAGCCCACGAACCGTGAGATCATGACCTGAGCCGAAGTCCGATGCTTAACCAACTGAGCCACCCAGGCGCCCCATAGTTGTGATGGTACAAAAAAAAAAAAATGGACATAATGAAGATATTTTATATTCTTTAAAAATGCTAAGGACTCTGAGAAGGTTATCTCAAATTTCTCTGTATTAAGGATATTGATTTTTAGTAATAAATCATTTTAAGATTTGATATAGGATTTGATAAAGTTTCTCATATTAGTTTTTTTCCCCTTATGTTTACATATCAAATGAATTCTATATCCAGAGCTTTGGGCCCAAGGTACTATTATCTTATACTAAGGCAATTCAACATCTCTTCGTTTATAAAGCATAACATTGAATATTCAACATCTCTTCCTTTATAAAGCATGACATTGAATATTGAATAATCAATATTTCCCTCTCTCCCCCCCTTTTTAAATACCTGAATTTATTTACATAAAATTATTACACATTTTTTTAGGGTTTAAGCATTAAAATACATTTAGTTCTATATTAAATGAATGATCTTTGCTGAAGGTAATAAACACACATGTAGAGTAATACAAAATATAGCAATAAAATGTATGTCAATGAGAAGCAAAGAAAGAGAATAAGCTTGGGACTAAGAAATGCATGATTTCCAAACCTCTGTCTTCAAAGTCTGGTAAAAGTTACTTAATTTCTCCGTGCCTCGGTTTCCTCAGGCTTAAGACGGGAATGAAAGCATTTACCTTTAAGGGCTGTTGTGAGGGGCGCCTGGGTGGTTCAGTCGGTTAAGCATCTGACTTCGTCTCAGGCCATGATCTCACAGTTCATGGGTTCGAGCCCCGTGTCGGGCTCTGTGCTGACAGCTAGCTCAGAGCCTGGAGGCTGTCTTTGGATTCTTTATCTTCTTCTCTCTCTGACCCTCCTCTGGTTGTGCTCTCTCTCTCTGACACTCAAAAATAAATAAAAAAAAAACTTTAAAAAGATTAAAAAAAAGAGTTGTTGTGAAGGTTAAATGAGATGATATACGTAAAACATTTAGCACATGGATGGCTTTTATTGTTTGTGTTAATTCTTTCATTTGTTCCTGAGGTTGGTACTTCCTAAGTGGTCTCTAAATTGTTCTGCTTTTTTCTGCAGTTTTCAGAAGACCAGCTTCATTAAGTCATTAATTTTGTCATTCACTATATGTATGTTTTAAAAAAATTTTTTTAATGTTTATTTTTGAGAGAGGGGGACAGAGCGTGAGTGGTGGAGGGGCAGGAAGAGAGGGAGACATAGAATCTGAAACAGGCTGTAGGCTATGAGCTGTCAGCACAGAGCCCGACGTGGGGCTTGAACTCACAAACCACGAGATCATGACCTGAACCGAAGTTGGATGTTTCACCAACTGAGCCACCCAGGCAACCCCACTGTATATATTTGTAAGCACCAAATGTCTGCAGGATCTTAGCATTTATATGGGGCATAACATGGGAGAAAGAGCCTCTGAGTTCATAGCATTTGCAAAATCATGGAAATAAAGGGCATTAAACAATTCATCTATCATCATGAATTACTTAGTTAAAATTGTGGTAAGTGCTACAAAGGTCAAGTCCAGGATGGTATGAGATTTATAGCAAAAGGATCAGACCTTGTCTGTGTTGGAGGGCGAGTGGGTTCTGGAAAGACTTCCCAGAGCAATTGACATTTGAACTGAGATATGAAGGTTGACTAGGCACCCTAGAGAATATACTGGTTCACTGCTCCCTTCACATTCTGTCATCAGAACAGCTCATCACAAACCCACACATGTTTCAGTGGAAGAGGTTAATAGAGCTGAATAAAGAAAAGAAAATTGAGCATAGTTGTTTTGATCTGGCAGTAGGGACAACACATCTGAAATTTTCCTTTTGCAGAGAAAGTAAGTTAACGTAGAGAACATTTTAATACCAGTTGTCTGCCCTTAATATTAAATTTCAGGATGATAAACTATCTGTTGACCATAAAGAATGGTCATATACTATAGATTTGAGATGAGGAGAATACTTAAGATCTAGACAGATATTGAAACCAAGATTTAGTTTAGTTTGGGGATGTGTGCCTGTGTTTCTGTGCCCGGGAAGTTGTTTTACTCTAGAAGGTTGGTTTCTGTTCTCCTTATCCAATTTCTCCCCATTCTCATTGGCTTATTAAGAGGAATCTGCTGTCTTTTGTTCCTGAGGAACTTTATAGAAGTGAGAAACTAGCTTTAGGAATACGAGTACTAAAGTTTGGCAGTGCTATGGTTATCATCGCTTCTTTGTCAAAGAATAGCAATTGGCAAATTGCAGTTGGCAAATCTGGCAAACAATTGTTAAGAGAAATGTGGTATTATCATTAAGAAAGGAGAGTAGACTTTGTGTATTATCTCTTCACTTGTAGAATTAAGCTTATTATTTAAATTTTGAAGGCTCCACACAGTATTTGAGGAGAAAGCTGATTTTATTGTTATTTAGTACAAATCATTTAATAGTGATAAAATATTGGTAAAGCATTTTTAAAAAAAACAGATGATATTAGTTTAAGAGTCTGAGCAAAATGATAAATGTGGATTGAGAAAATTATCTTAGGCAAACAAACATGCTTTAAAAATTTTTTTAATATTTGTTTATTTTTGAGAGAGAAAGAGAGAGAGAGAGACCGCATGTGCAGGGGAGGGGCAGAGAGAGAGGGAGACACAGAATTCAAAGCAGGCTCCAGGGTCTGAGCTGTCAGCACAGAGCCTGATGCAGGGCCTGAACTCAGGAACCATGAGATCATGACCTGAGCCAAAGTCAGATATTTAACCGGCGGAGCCACGCAGGCGTCCTTGTGAATAAACGTTTTAAAGAGGAGAAATACTATAGTAAGAAGATAGTAAATTTGGAACCAGTAATCGCTTTTCCTTGATTTATCAATGTTTGTTGAGTGCTTCCTATGTGATAAAATTAAATACAATTGTGATAGAGATGAAAAAAGGGAAAATACTGAGTTTTATGAGAATATGAGGCCCAGGGATCTCAGCTACTCTACATAAGAGGTTTTTTCATCCTGCTGAGCCCTGGAGTATATGTAGGAATTGGCCAAGCAGACAGCCTTCTTGAAGAGGCTGTTTCAATTTGTAGAATAAGAAGGAGCTTGGTTCATGTGAGAGAAATTTAAAGATGTGTTAGTAGCGGGAACTAAAAGACTGAGAGAGGAAGTAGCATGATATCTGGCTAGTAAGTAGGAGCCCTGAATTCGTAGTGGTTTTTTAAGGTGAAGTATGTTGAACTATATCCTAGGAGCAATGGGAAGACGTTAAAGGCTCTAAGCATGGCAATAACAGTATCAGATTTTCATTTGACAAAGATCATGTTGGCTCCTCTGTGTAGACATAATCGGAGGAGGCATCAAGAAAGGGTTGGGAAGAGACCAGTTATATGAGAGTCCACACTTCTGCTGTGCACCTGGGACATGTAGGACAGAGCCTGCCTTTTTCTGGCATCAGTTGGGTCATGTATAAAGAAGAGGTTTGCATTAAATAGTATCTTTTGACTCTAATACTCTGTACTCTAATGGTAAGGACACAGGTGATCTAAGTGATGGTGATCAGTGGTTAAACAACCTTATCTAAACTTGTTACTCATTTTCCTCATGTTACTACCTGTTGATGTACTGGTGTAGTTGTAACACTCTATCCAATTGTTTAATCAGTTGTATTGTTACTTGCATGTTAAATTTCTTCTTTGGAGACCTATAAGAATTTTTATGTTTGTATTTTATTTTTTCGTTTTAATTTTTAAATTTTTGATGTTTATTTTTGAGAGACAAAGCACGAACGAGGGAGGGGCAGAGAGAGAGAGAGGGAGACACAGAATCCAAAGCAGGCTCCAGGCTCTAAACTGTCAGCACAGAGCCTGATGTGGGACTTGAACTCACAAACCGTGAGATCATGACCTGAGCTGAAGTCAGACCCTGAACCAGTTGAGCAATCCAGACGCCCTTATAAGTTGTATTTTGAATGCTTCATAAAAGTCATAGGTTGGAGCTATAGTTAAGAGGGTTCAAATCACAATGTTCTTTCATTATGGTCCAAGTAATACATTTATAAATTCTCATTATTAAAGTCATTCAAAGGAATTCCTATTTTAATGATACATGAAAAGAATATAAGTAGCACATGTTTCTTGCAACTCTGCAGTGGTGTGATAATCTATCTGAGTGACAAATGCAAAAATATTAATTGTATATTATTAAGGAACATCTAAGGCATTTTAGCTATTTTGTTTTCATTAATAATTTAAATATTTTATTTTTCCCTGTTCTCTCTTCTAGTTCTCCTCAGCCCTTTGTTATATGCCTATTATGGCATTTATGACATTGTGCCATGGCTTTTGATTATTCCTCTTCTTGCTTTACACCTCTGTGGAAATATAAATTCATTGAAGCCTGGCGCTGTTTTTAGCTTTTCAAAATGTGGAGCACCTGAGTATGTAAATGAGGTTTGTGTTTTATGTTGATAGGCTACTTTTTTTAAAGGTGGTGGTGTAGTGTGTCAGATAAAGCATCATACAGGAAATGCATCTTGTATGATTTAAAAAATTAAAAGGACAGACTCTAATAACTTGGCTATGTCTATGAGACTTAGTGATTTAGAGTATGCTGTTGGGGCAAATGAACTCCAGCCTAAACCTTGGAACTACTGTATAACAGCAGTGTGACTTGGGGTCACTTTCCGAGCCTTGATATCCTCTTTATATCATTGAGCTAATGACACCTATTTCGTAGCGGGATTGTGAGAATGAAATTGATTCATATAGTATAGTGGTGCACTGTCATAAGGTTTGATTATTACATATGAGAGTCAGATGAGAAATATAAGTGCTATCGCCCTTGCTCCATGTAGCAAGAAGGATGGAACACAGTGATTCAAACCATTTCTTCTTTTTCTTTGCTTGCAAATGTTTCGTAAGATTGACATCATATTTCTTCTCTGTTGCCTTCAACTTTCATGGCCTTCCATTTGGAATCATTTGTCATGTTACTTCATGTACACCATACTATCTTTTACCTGTGACTTATTCTGAAAAGAATGATTATCCAGCAATTTATGAGGTACAAATGGAAGCCTGAACACCGGTAGGCACTGCCAGATAAGAATGCCAGAAACGTCTGTATTACTTGTTTCTATCCATTCTGTATATACCTAATATAGTGAAACTATAAAATGCTGTCTGTCTACAGTGAATCAGGGAAGACTCACCTTCCCCTTTCCCTACCATACCTTTCCCCCTAAATCAACTATTTTTTAGAATTTGGAGAAAATTATTCCTTTTAAAAGTGACAGTCTGAGGGGCACCTGGGTGGCTCAGTCGGTTAAGTGTCCGACTTTGGCTCAGGTCATGATCTCATGGTTCATGGGTTTGAGCCCTGCGTTGGGCTCTGTGCTGACAACCAGCTCAGAGCCTGGAGCCTGTTTTAGGTTCTGTGTCTCCCTGTCTCTCTGACCCTCCCCTGCTCATGCTCGCTCACTCTCTCTTTCTCTCTCTCTCAGATATAAATAAAAACATTTTTAAAAATTAAAAAAAAAAGTGACAGTCGGAGGTGCCTGGGTGGTGCAGTTGGTTGAGCATCTGACTCTTGATTTTGTCTCAAGTCATGATCTTACCATTCATGGGTTCGAACTCCACGTTGGGCTCTGTCCAGCGAGTACGGAGCCTGCTTGGGATTCTCTCTCTCCCCTCTGTCTCTGTTCCTGCCTTGCTTGCTCTCTCTCAAAATAAATTAAAAAAAAATAAAAATGGCAGTCTTAGAAAATAGTGTTATTGTAACAATTCTTTCAGTGGGCAGGCTATGAGCTCAGAGTCCTTTATCTTGAACAAACTTCTGTCATGTTGAATTGAATGATACTTTCATAAACACATGTAAGACAATGAGGGATTATAATGAAATAATATTCAGCAAATTTATTGGCACCTTTGAGAAAAAAATATAAAATTGACATGCATAATTGAAACAGTATAGTTATCAAAAATATTTTGGAAGCAGGTTTCTGAAAGCATTTGCAGATGTGCATTGAAGTAGGAGTTGGTGCCTTTTATATTTAGTCTGTGAGAACTTGCTTTTCACAGGTAGGCTTCTTAATATGATGTCAATATTTGTGTCCTCTTGAAGAACTGTTATTTCAATATAGGATATTCTCTGCTCTCTAATTATAGTATGTAGGGGTGGTACAATTTTAAACCTCTGTTGACAGCTGAAAGGACTTCTTAAAGAACATAAAAACCCTTACATTCCTAGTCTGTGTAACCAAACTTCTGATTTTACTTACAATCCTAACTGCTCTGAAAGTGAATTCATAATTTTTCTATGAATTTTTGACTTAATACTTTCTTCCATAATTAAGTTGTTTTATTTTTAATTTTTTTCTGAATGTTGTATTAAAAAGAACTGTTAAACATAGTATGACATAGTGAAATGTATTAAAAAACTTATTTTGAATAATACAGGGTAATTGTAGCAAACCAGATGTTGCTAAGTTCTTATTTAATCAGAGATAAAAAATATTCACAATATAGTTTTGTCTAGCTGTCAGTTTAGATAAATGAATCCATTTCAATCAGCATGCTCCTAGCAAGAAAAGGAGGCGATATAATAACATTTTTCCAGCTACATTTGTTGAATATAAATATTAATCTTCAGTGTGGTTAAAACCATGCTGTGCCAAGTCCATCATAACCATAATTGCAGAGAAGCCTTTTAGATTTTTTATTTTTATGAATTTTACTTCTTTTTATCCTTCTGGAGGCAATGAGTTAGATTCTACTTTTCATTTAGATTGTATGTCTGTGTATGTTTGTGTTAATCTTATATCATATTGAGGCTTGTCTTGTTAAGACACTGTTGTGTAGTTTACTCTCCAAACATAATACTATCATATTGTCACGTTCTTTTCCCCTCCCAAACGTGCACCTCTGTCTTTACCTTTCTTAACTCCTTTATAATACATGAGAGAAATTTAAATATTAATATTTTATATATTCTTTCTTTTGTTTATAGCACTAGTTAAGAAAGACTGCTTCCAGAGCTGTGCTGACTTCTCAGGAAATGGTGCATAAAGTAAAACACTTAAAGGAAAACAAAACCCAGACTACCAAAACAAAATAAAATAAGGCATAAAGCCAAAAAAAAAAGTTAATTTCAAGCTCCATTAGAAATGCCAGTGAGAAGAATAGCAGGATATCATGATAGGTACAGGGATCAAACTGGTATGGAATGAATGAGTTTACATATTCTAGTCGTCTTATTGTGTAGTCAAGAAAGGTGGAGAGAAGAACTCAGACCCAAAAGTGAATAATTTCCTGTTAAGATAGTATCAACAACATCACTTTTCTATCATAATAAAAGTTTTAAATTTAAATTTATATTCTGTCTTAGGGACCTGTATACAAGGGGTTATAGTAAGATGTTTGATATTATGGTTCTAATTGTTGATTTTTGTCATATGTATGGAAAGCTTGTAGAGAAAATTGCTGGCCTAGTAGAAAAACACCATGAACTGTACAATAATTACTGGAGCTAATTGATGGTTCCAGTTTACATGGATGTTTGTCTAGACCATTTATTGAGGAAATACAGAAAATGAAGATTGAGGTTGGAATTTTATTTCTACCTCTGAGGATAATTCTTAAGGATGAGTCTCAGATTTTTTTTTTAAAGTCATGTTCTCTTCTCTTGGTTTTATTCATGTCCTCTTCAGAAAGCAAGTTTTGAAAGGGTTCTTCTTCATGGATAGATAGAAAGTTGGTTGGAAGCATTTCACAAAATTCTCTTTAGAGAGAAATTAGAATGCTGAGGAAGGAGGGGAAATCATAGGATTAGTTTTATCTCTTCTTGCTTTGATACAGAATTTTGAGAAAAGAGCAAAAAGCATATTTGATGGGCTCACTTTGCAGCTCTAGATACTCCCTAAAATATGAGCAGTGAAAAGACAGTGATGCAAAATTGTTCTTTTCTGGATTTCAAATTGGCCTTCTTGCTTCAGTGAGTTGAGTGAGGAATAAAACAATACTCTTAGCTTCTCTTAGAACAGGGTGGTTTTGAATGTAGGTGTAAAACCAGATTGGTGAGTGGTGGTGTCAGTCAAATGCCTACTTGTGTTTAAGATTTATATGTCAATGTGGGTGTTTTGCCCACACACTATGGGGTAACAACCCTTATTTGATTTTTATTTTTTTCCTATGGTGTGGAGGGTGTGTGTCTGAGCGTTAGTGACTTGATGATTGTCTGGACAAAAGAGGTAGGTCATTCAGAGTTGTCATTCTTATGTTGGCCAGTTTCTGTCTGCCTCCCTATGCTTTATGAAGCACAATAGAAACAACAATCTAGAAAGCCAGTAATCAGCTTCTAAGGGCAAAATGTTAACAGATTCCAGATCTTAAATGTAGGATTTATGGGAGTTGCCAAATATAACATTCAGAAATCCAAGTTCCCAAAGTACTAGGTAAGTGTCTTTATGTTTGTTAACCTCTCATTTTAATTTTTTGATGTCTTGTTTAATTAGTCAATATCTTTTGTACTCATAAAATTTCTATAGTGGCAAATGAAAACTTACATTGAGAATAACTTTTTTAAGTTTTAAAATTTATATTTATTTTGAGAGAAGGAGAGAGGAAGAGAGAGCACACAAGTGAGGGAAGGGCAGAGAGAAAGGGAAGGAGAGAGAATGAATCCCAAGCAGGCTCTGCACTGTCAATGGGGAGCCCGATGCTGTGTTTCAGCTCATGAATTGTGAGATCATGGCCTGAGCTGAAATCAAGAGTTGGCCACTTAACCCAGATGCCCCTTGAGGATAACTTTTAAAAATCATACTTTGGGGGGCCTGGGTGGCTCAGTCTGTTAAATGTCCGACTTTGGCTCAGGTCACGATCTCACAGTTTGTGAGTTGGAGCCCTGTGTCGGGCTTTGTGCTGACAGCTCAGAGCCTGGAGTCTCCTTGGGATTCTGTGTCTCCCTCTCTCTCTGCCCCTCCCCTGCTCATGCTCTGTCTGTCTCTCTCTCAATAATAAATACACATTGAAAATTAAAAAAAATCATACTTTAATTTTTGCTTCTAAAAACAATCTTTGTATATACCTGAATGGGTTCTCAAAGTCAGAGTTGATGATAGTTTCATGACATTAACTTTCCTTATTATTACTCTTTCTTCCAGCTTTCAGAAAACTTTAATATGTTTATTTTTCATAGCTATAATTTTTCGGGTGAACTTTTCAATATCTAGAATGTGTTTACATGCCTTTATTTTGGTCTTTATGGTCTTTATTGATATTAAAATGTGTGTTACATGAATGTGGGAGTCACTTTTTTATTCTTTTAAAAGTTAATACAATTCTGGTACAGTAGTGGTCAGAAACTCTAAATGTATGGGTTGTCTTTGGTCCACAAATTAAAAGTTCCCAAACTATAGATGTTTTTTATTAAAACATTGTGTATTTGTACTTCTCTTAGTTGAAGGAGGAAAAAGCGGACTGGGTTTTCCAGATTATCTCTGGAGGGAATAAAGAAAAGTTGTGTTATAAACCTTACTTTAAAAAAAAAAAAAAAAGCTCTAAGTCCCACTTAGGCTTGAATTCATGACCCTGAGAGCAAGAGTCACATACTCTATCAACTGAGCCAGCCAGGGGCGCCAAACCTTCCATTTTTTTAAGGCCAGAATAAAAGTGTACACTTAGGGAGTGGTGGTGTTTAACATGCACGAGAGGAGGTTAACAATTCATAGTGGTCACTTACAGGTGCAGAAATGAACACACAGCTCCTCGCTTTAGGGAACCTCCTCAAATCCTCTGCAGACCTGGTCCAGGATCAGCAGCCTGGTTAACTTCTGGGCTGCCCTAGGCTCATGGTCATTTAGGAATCCTTGGCAGGGGAGCTGAGTAGGTAATGGTGGGCTCTGGGGACTGGGGAGCATTATCTCACTGCCTTCTCCGATAGACAGTGACACATAATGATTTCTGATGTCTTCTGTAAGGCTGGTGGAGTTTGAAACTGTCTGTATAGAACAGGGGAGGGTCCTCCTGTTCATTAAACTTCATCTTCTGAATGTGACGCCAGCCACCCTTTCTTTCCTGCATGATTCCCCAAACATTCTGGAGAAAGGGAGGGAAGAGTGCCTCCCTTCTATGGTCTCCAATCCTATCACTTGTAAGCCAGAATCTGCTTTGTATTTTATCCCTTGGCAAAGGGAGGTGGGGGTGGGGGGGGATCAGTCTTATAATTTCACCCTAAAGTTATAACTCCTTTCTGGAATTTAGCAATTTGCACTCTACTGCTTTCAGTGCAGTTGCCTGGTGGAATGGAAGGGGAGTCCAGTGATCCCAGGGAGTGGGAACAGCCATGTTCCTTTGGTATGGTGCTGTGACCTGTGCTGTTTCCTGAATGGTGCTATGGACTCATTACTTCCCAGCCGAACCCACCTTCTTGGAGTTTATGGCCCCAGAGTTGAGGGTCTATGTAAGCCTGAGAATTCTAGAAACATGTCCAATTTTATGTGGCTACTGGGTTAGTGCATGGCCTTTCCATTTCTGCCCTTGTATTTCTATACTGACAGCGACTTTATCCTTTCTGCTGTATCCTCTTCAATCTCAGTGCTGTCCTGGGGGCATGAACTTAATGCCATTTAACTATCAAGTAATATGATTCACTTTGCAAGATGTACGAAAATCAGTTTCAATACTATAGTAAAGGTTTATCTGTACAGGTAATTACAAATAGCACCTCGTTATTTACTTTATTAAGGTATAGATTATTATATTTTGACAGGCATCTGTTTATTAGGCATCTCTGTTTTTACTTCCTTCTGCTCTTTTAGTGACCTCAGGTTTAATTCTGGAGCTAATCTTCATTCTTAGGAAAAGCAAGGTTGTTTCTTTTGAGCCTTATCAACAGCCAAAACTGACCTTTCAGTGACAAACTTATTAGCTCAACTCGTTCTTTGGGTTTGGTTTTGTATCTGTTTTTTTCCTGGCCCATGGTCACAGTGAATATTCCAGTGAATACTACCCTGGTCTTCTTAATAATTTTTTTCATCACTGCTCTGTACCTTCTTGTTCTCTGAATCCTTTTCATAAAAACTCTCATGTTCTCATTTTTTCTGTAGCCACTCAGAATGTTCTTCACCCCTAATCCTTGTCTCCCCAGGAAATACCATTCAGAATTTATGATGACTCATCTTACCATTACAGGTTAGTCACTTTTGCCAAGCTTAGATTTAGTTCTCTATTGTTCCTCTTCAGTTCAGATATTACCATAAACATTAACATTTCTAAACCCAATTACAATGTTCATGCTTTGTATCAGACATTAGCACCAGCCTCTCTTCTAGCTTTGTGAGGACTGCTTCAGAATCTATAGTTATCCAATTGGCTGAGATTAATGACTACTTCTTTTAAAGAAAACACCAGGAGTTTATTTTAGCTGTAACTAGACAATCTTTAGAATTTGGAAGAGCAAATAAATCATTTCATTTTGAAGTGCTGGAGACAAAACTCTTTTTTTGTTGTTGTTGACCTCTCTCATTGCTTTCCACAGTGTCAGGACTCTCTTGTTTTCTTTGCATGTGTGATTATTTTAACTTTAGGGTCTTTTTTTTCATTTTTAAAAACATTTATTTATTTTTGAGAGAGAGAGAGCGAGCGCGAGCATGAGCAGGGGTGGGGCAGAGAGAGGGAGACACAGAATATGAAGCAGGCTCCAGGCTCTGAGCTGTCAGCACAGAACCCAATACAGGGCTTAAACCCAGGAACCCTGAGATCATGACCTGAACTGAAGTTGGATGCTTAACTGACTGAGCCACCCAGGTGCCCCAGCTTTAGGGTCTTAATAGCAGAACTGAGATTTTCATGTGAAGTGTATAGCAGAGCAGCATTCATTTTATGAGTCCCTTTTTAGATTCTGGACCTTAAGAGAAATTCAAGTACCACTCCTGAGGTGAATGAAGAAATGGAATATATTTTACCTTTGTGCATTAGCTTTACTTTATGGGAAGACGGAGGAATGAAAACTTTGGGAGGTTTTCTGCTTCTACTTCAGATTACCTGACAATACTTCAGGGGCAGCTCATGTAGGATTGTGGCATGAAGTTGTACTTTCTTATTTTTCCTTTTAAATGTTTTTAATGTTTACTTATTTTTGAGGAAGGGGAGAGAGAGAGAGAGAGACAGAGAAAGAAAGAGAGAGAGAAAGAAAGAGAGGTCACAGTTGGGGGAGGGGCTGAGAAAGGGAGACACAGAATCCGAGGCAGGCTCCAGCCTCTGAGCTGTCAGCACAGAGCCTGTCTCCAAGTCAAGAGGTATGAGATCATGACTTGAGCCGAAGTCAGACACTTAACCAGCTGAGCCACCCAGTGCCCCTGAAGTCATACTTTCACCCCACTCTGGAGATGTTTAGGTGTCAGTTTAGAAAAACAAAACAAAAGCAAAAACAAAAATCCTGTTGGAAAATGCATACATTACAAAATCCAACTCTTTTCTCCTATCTGCAGAATTAAAAAAGGTATATGAAAGTGGAACCTCATTATCTTCAAAACTGAGATACTTAAACTCTCCGTGAAGGAGAAACAGAAGAGATACCCTACTGGGAAATCATATTTGACCTTTTTTAAATATTTAGGACTAGATTATTTTACAAACCTGTGCTTTGGGAGTAAGTTCTATATCTAAATGAGCATAACAGCTTTTTATTTTAAATTTTGTGTTCTGGAGCTTACCATTAATTACAGTGCCTAGCACAGAATATGTGCTTCATAAATGTATATTGCATAAACAGATGGGTACAGCTTTGTTTCTCCTTCACAAGGATATCTGCAAAAGATGACTTGAGGAATTTTTGCCTTTTCTTCTGTCAATACATATTTTCCCATAAAGTGTTTCTTTTCTCTAAGAATTGCATTACGGTCATAATGGAAAAGAATGATCCGTTTTTAATTCTTTCCTTAGCGGAGTCTTGGAATTTTATAACTAATGAAACACAATGTTTTTCTTCAGAAGCTCAAATGTAGCACTTAGGTTTTCATTTTTTATTCATGGATCTATCTTTGTGAAACCATTCTTTTGTCAAAAATCAAAGGTTAATAAGCTCTAATTGTTGAACACAGTCAGTAGAAGCTCTGATATGCTGATAATCCTAAAGCTTTGAATACTTGAAATGGTCATTATTTGATGTTCTGTGACATCTGGACTGCTCAGCAAGTTACTCTGAAATTTTTTGTTAAAAGAAATGAGGATTTTCTTAAAGATTTTATTTCAGATCAATTTTCAACAATAGAGAAAAGTTGTAAAAATTGTACAGAGAGTTCCCATATACCCCTTAAACGGCTTCCTCTAATGTTATCACTTAAAGAACTGCTATGATCTGAATATGTTCCCTGAAAATTCATATGTTGTACTCCTTATGCCCGATGGGATGGTCTTAGGAGGTGGGATGTTTGGGAGGTTTGGTTAGGTTGTGAAGGTGGAGCCCTCATTAATAGGTTTGGTGCTCCTGTAAAAGAGATTTTACAGAATTTTCCAGCCCCTTCTGCCATGTGAGGACACATGGTCATCTGTGAACCAGGAAGGCTGGCCAGACACCTAACCTGCAGTGCCGTGATCTCAGACTTTTAGTCTCCAGAACTGTGAGAAACAAATATCTATTGTTTTATCAATTACCCAGTCTCTGCTATTTTGTTGTAGCAGCCCAAAACAGATGAAGAAAGAAGCATTAGTATAGTACCATGAACTCAATTCTAAAATGCAGATCTTGTTCAAATTTCACTAGTTTTTCCACTGGTGTACTAGGTAGGGATGTATTTAAATGTGGAGGAACTTATAGTTGGAGCTATATACGATGGGCAGTTATTACCCTTATTTATCTTTTTCCAAATAGTAGTGACAGAAGTTTGACCAGCCTCTTTTAATTCATGATGCCATGAGAATGACGGCCCTTTTTTCTTATCCTGAAGTACATATCTGGACGCTTGCATATGAGGAAAGGAACATTCTACTAATGTAGGTCTTGTCTAAAAGCAAAGTGGCATGAAACTAGCTTTCTGATAGCAGGGAAGCCTATATCCTTACTATTTTAGGAAATCATTAAATATTAATGATGTTAACATTAGTTTATATCCCTATTTAAATGATCTTTACCAAAGTCTGATAAATTCTGTATTTCCAAGTGGTTGTGGGTGTAGAATCAAGTTAAATATTCTAGTTTGATGTTTAGAATTATAATACTGTAAAAGGTACGTACTTCATCAGTCTCATCGGTTGTAATAAGCACTGTTCTAATAGTAGAAGATAGTAATATAGGTGTTCCAGACTGACACAGGACTTGAGGGAGATTGTCAATAAAAGGAAAAGCGAGGGCTTTAGAGGCTTGCCTGGTCGTCATCTAGCCCGTATGCCTCGGTCCTGGCATTACATTCCCGTACAGCCTGGCTGGTGCATTCCTCACTCTTAACCTGGTCATATCAGACTCCCAGTGGTTTCCCCGGTATGCTCAGCATTTCATATGTTTGTATCTTTGCCTTGGTGCTTATTGAAGCCTTGTTCATCTGTTTATGAATAATGTGTAGTTATAGAATGGCCTATGCCATGGGAGTTGTATAGAGGGCAAATATTTGAAGTAAACTTTCAAATTAATAAAGCAATGAAAACAGTTTCTCTGGTTGCCCCATCTAGGCATTGTTAACCTCATAATGTTGTTTTGAGAAAATGTGAATTTTTGACTAGCAGAGACTTGTTCGATTTGAATTTTGATATATTCTACTTGATCTTCAGATTAACACTGGGGGTATAGTTTTCTTTTTTTTAATAACTTTTTTTTCCGCGACCATATGTGTAGTAATTTTAATTTTGAAAGTGGATGAAAAAAAGCCAGGCTAACATCAAATGACTTCATAAATCAGAAATCTAGGGGCACCTGGGTGGCTCAGTCAGTTAAGCATCTGACTTTGGCTCATGATCTCGCGGTTCGTGAGTTTGGGCCCCATGTCGGGCTCTGTGTTGGCAGCTCAGAGCCTGGAGCCTGTTTCAGATTCTGTGTCTCCCTCTCTCTCTGCTCCTCCCCTTCTCATGCTCTCTCTCTCTCTCTCTCAAAAATGAATAAATGTTAAAAAAGAAAAGAAGAGAAATCTGAATGTACTTAAAAATATATTTCAGTATCCAATCTTCAAATGTTTCTAACTGCAAAGACTTAATAATATCTGGAAGTCAGTACCTTACATTTAGGACTTGGCTTTAGCGTTTATTAGCCACGTGACTGGCATGTTTCAGAGTCTGCAGAAAGTCAGGAATGCTAAACAGAACTTGCATCCACAGTGTAATGAGACAATATGTCTAAGACAGAGTGTTTGGTCCCTAATAAGAATTTAATATTAATTATTATAATCTTTATAGAAGGCATCATTTTAGGATTTAAATCACAGTATACTGTCTGATAATAGTTTGAGAGGGAATTAAGGATAAATTAATGGAGGTATCATTGCTGGGTAATTAGAAGTTACATTTTTAAAACTTGTATCACATAATTTTGGTATTTCTGTTATTTTCATTTTAGATAAAGAAAAGATTAGTTAATTTACTTTTAAATGAATTTAGAGATTATTATAAATGTAAATGCTTTGTCAAAATAGGACAAGAACAGGCAGATAATCAGGCAATCATATGAATAAAGAAAAGTAGAGAGATGAGAATAAATTAGTAGTATGACAATGAGATAAGGGAGAAACCATACAATGGTGACTTTAAGAAATTTTCCCCTTATTACCATGGTAGTAAAAGTACTGCCACAGGAGCATTTTTATTTTACTAGCCTCCTGGAATAAGAATATTGCTAATCCCAAGTGAAATAATGCATGCAAATATGCTTAAAGAGATTTAAACCAATAGACCTTAATTTTTTTCACCCAACCGTGCATCCCGAGGTGAGCAGTCCAAAACTAGTGCAGCAGGTTCATGGTCACAGTAAGACCCGAAACTCCTGTTCTTTCTGGTCCATTAGCCTCACAATGTTGCTCTTGTATTGTATGTGTCCTGGTGGTCACACCTTGGACCCTTTACTTTCAGCCCTTCACATTCCAGTTATTCCTGCCAGCCACGTGCCAGAGGACAGAGCATGTGTGGGAGGGTTTGGACCCAGTACTGGAGGAGGGAAGCTTTCCTAGAAAACATTCAGCTAATCCGTCTTTCATCAGTGGTGTGGCACAGGGCCACCCTGCCTGCAAGAATGTCTGGGGAAGCAAGTGATTTTCCCATAAACACTTTACCATCCTGAACAAAATTAAGGTTCTGTTGTTTAAGAAAAGGGGAGATGGATAGTAAGCAACCTGTCCTGTTTACAGAAATCCTTAACAGTTCCTGCACATAGTGAGTTTTCCATGTCTGGTAGCCAGTCTACTGTCATTATCCTAGTTAAGGTATTGGATTGGAGTTCTTTCAAATCATTAAGATTAGTCCCAATTTGATTAGAGTAAAACAGTACTTAGTAGAACTCTCAAACGTTGTAAATATCCTAATGTTGCAGCCCTTCCTTATCATTTCTGAATTTGTAGTGTGGGGTTTATTGCATAAGTTATTAAGAAACTATATTGAGGGATTTTTTTTCCCAATTCATTTAAACCTTTTCAGTCCCCACTGTGTTTCTTTTATTTGCATGTTATGTTTACAAAAGATGCATATTACTGTTTATCTCAACCACCTGTCACATGTGAGTTTTATAGTAGTACAGATTTACTTATCCATTCAACAAAATATTTACTGTGCACTAATGAGAAGTTTGTATCTTGATATGACTAATGCTATATAGAGGCTTATCAAGCTTGCAGATCAGTCTCAAATATTTTAGTCTTAGGTAAATGGTGCAGATAGCCTGCTAGAGAGAAGAGCAGGGTGGCTTGGGCCCATTTAGGCAGGTTTTGTCCCATACAGGCATCCAGGCCATACAGGTGTTTATTGTGCTAGACAGGGAAACTGAGGCAAAAGCCCCGTTGTGTCGAGTGGCCCGACACCAGGAAGTTTGTTAGAATGATGTCTGTGAGGAGGTGGTCATAGCAGTGTACAGGGCTGGAGCCAGACATGCCACATAAACAGTTTGTGGCAAAAAAACAAAATCTATGTGACTTCCATGGGTGGGGTTGAGCTGGGCATACTTGCCGGCTTGCCTGGCAATAGGGTGGGGCAGAAACTGAAGTTGGAGGACATCCTGTAATTCCAGGTGAGAGGGTTTGAAGAAGGAAGAGGCCAACAGAAGACTAGTGATTCACGCCGGGAAATAATTTGTGGAGGTTGTTGGGAAGGGATTGAAACAAAAAAAAACAAATTGTCTCACAGTGTGAGGCCTTTATCCTTTCCTTTCTTCAGGATACTATATTTTCCATCTATCTCCTCACCCTTCCCTCTTCCCTGGTTATTTCAGCCTTATCCTTTAGGGCTCAGATTAGACATTGCACCCCCTAAATCTAGATAAGGTTGTCCATCTCCACATTTTCTTAGCAAGTGCACTTCCTTTGCCACAACTTATGAGGGCTTCTTGTAACTGTCAGTCTACTGCTTTTTTCCCCACACTAGTATCTGTGTTCTTCATTTTATCCTCTGGATCTATCTCTGTGCCTGGTTCATGGCAAATGAGAAGTATAAATTAATCACAAGTATCTGTAGCCTGAACATCTGCATAGTAATTTACAGTACCTGATTGGGTGTGTATTTCAACATATCACACTGAAGAGGTACTTTGGACTATGCCGTGCTATTACCATGTCAGAGAGAAACCACTAGGTTGGAATAAGGAAATGAAGGAAACACTGTTTGAGATAAGCATTACGAGATGGATAGATGAGGAAAATTGCAAAGATAATGACCTTGTTTAAGTGGTTAACCTCTCAGAGCCCCAGTTTCCTAATGTAAAAACAGTGGGTAGAATGGGGATATATTCCACCTGGGATTGATGTTCGAATTAAATATGATGCTGTGTATGAAGCACCAGAATCAGGCTTGTAATAGACTAAGTGATCAACTATTTTGTAAACATTATTATACTATATTATATATTCTTATCTAGATTTAAAGAAACAGAACATTGGTTCTGTTGGCTTAGGTTTGAATTCCAGTTCTGGCAGTTACTAGCAGTGTCACTTTCCAAAACAAAGTGCATTCATCTCTAAATTGGGCTAATGATAGCACCTGATTCGTAGGGCTGTTAGAAGGATTAAGTGGCTTAAGACACAGAAAGTGTTTAGACCCATGCCTTGCACTTAGAGAACATGCTTCAAGGGAGTACCTGGTTGCCTCAGTGGGTTAAGCGCCTGACTTCTACTCAGGTCACGATCTCACAGTTTGTGAGTTCGAGCCGCACACTGGGCTCTGCTCTCGATGTGGAGCCTACTTCAGATCCTCTATATCCCTCTCTCTACCCCTCCCCTGCTTGTGCGACCTCTTCCTCTCTCTCAAAAATAAATAAAAATTAAAGAAAAGAAAATGTGCTTTAAGATAGTTAATTTTAATGTAAAAATACAAAATATTACGTTAAGAGACTGGCCCTCAGTTTTCATCAGGGCATTTTGAAGAAAGCAGCCAAAACAGGCCATGTCATTGTGGGACTGTCATCGGTACCATGATTTACCCAAAGCTGTAGTCAGTCAAGATGATTTTGTTGCCTCTGTGTCAGCTTAAATGTGGAGAGTGATGATGCCTCAGTAGTTCTGAATGTAGCTCTACTGTAGGATTACGTACTTGAGTATTTATTATTACAGATGTCTAAAACAGATTTACTTATTTCATAATTACTATTAAAATTACAAAACATCCACTATTCAGTTTATTTGAATATGCTAATGAAAATGTAAGTATCCCCAATCATCATAATAATGAAAATAATATTTTATATTGAAGGTATTAAGCATAGGTTTTAAGTTCTTCAACATCTTTAAATGCTTCCATTTAAATGCTTAGGTTTTAGGGCGCCTGGGTGTCTTAGTCGGTTAAGCCTCCGACTTTCGCTTAGGTCATGATCTCGCGGTTCGTGGGTTCGAGCCCCGGGTCGGGCTCTGTGCTGACTGCCAGCTCAGAGCCTGGAGCCTATTTCAGAGTCTGTATCTCCCTCTCTCTCTGACCATCCCCTGCTCATGCTGTCTCTCTCTCTCTCTCTCTCCTAGAAATAAAATAAAAATATTAAAAAAAAATAAATGCTTAGGTTTTATTTAAGTGCTTCCCTTCTTTTATACTATATACTACCTTTTCTTGTTTCATCCATTTAGTTGTAAGACATGCTAACTGTTCTTCCCAGGCTATATTGCTAAAATAATACAATGTTTGTATTTTTTGACCCTAATAGAATATTACATTTACCATTTAAACGCTTCATTTTATAGACCAAGAAGTTGAAGTTGTTGAAAGGTTAACATAGCTTAATCAGCAGGGCTCCTGTGTGGCTCACTTGGTTGTGTCCAGCTCTGGCTCAGGTCATGATCTCACAGGTGTGAATTTGAGCCCTGCATGGGGTCTGTGCTGACTATGTAGAGACTGTTTGGGATTCTCTCTCCCCTCTCCATCTCTGCTTCTTCCGCGCTCACACGTTTTCCTCTCTCTCTCTCAAAATAAACTGAAAAAACAAAACAAAACAACCTATCAGTATACTCACACATATTCACAGAGGCACAAGCTGCAATAATGAAGTCAGCATGAAAGCCACTGTCTTTGGTTCAGTGGCACTGACCTGAATATTGTGCTGTATGCTATGGCAGAAAGAGCATGAACTTTTGAATAAATTTTGTGTGAGTGTGTAATTGTGTGGTTTGAGGAGGAGTCAGAATAAATTCTGAGAATTAAAGCTAGAAAGATAGTGGGTATGAATCTATTCCTGGGCCTTGACACCCTGGTAAGAAGTTGGGATTTCCCTGCAGTTAGTGGGTGTAAGTATGGATGGAGAGCTTTAGTCTTTGAAGAGGAACCAATTAGATGCTTCTTGGAAAAGCGTTAAAGACCTAACGAAGCAGTTGCAATGGGAATGGTGAGAAGGGTGCTGATGTATGAGGACCTGAGGAAGTAAAAGATTAATTCAGGAAATGATGATTAAATTAGAGGTGGAGAGTAAAGCAGAAGACAGGGTTGATTTACATATTGTTTACTTGGGGGATAGAGGAAAGTGTGGTATCCTTTTATGCAAAATTCCTGGGAAAGTATTGCATTTAGCATAGGACATTTCTTTCCCTTATACATGGGTATGGGCTGGATATAAAGATCTGAAGCTAATGGGAGAATCTGGGCTAGAGATACAGATTTGGGCATCTTTGAGTGGAGGATGAAGTCAAGATTATGGATTGAATTACAAGGAAGAATTTAATGTATAAATGTGAGCATAGAATATGGCCAAGCATAAAGCCATGGGGGAACTCCTAACATTGAAGGATGGAAACTAGAAAAGGGAAACAGGAAGGAATGCTCAAAGAGCTGGGAGGAGAGTCCTTTTCATTTAAAAATGGAACAAAGAGGATGTTTCAGAAGTTCTTGCTCAAACGTGGGTAGTGACTTTACCAGAGCAGTTTTAGTGAAAGGTGGTGGTGCCTGAGAGATGACTGCAGTTGGCTGGTGATTGAATGAAGGGTGAGTAAAGCCAGCAAGTTTAAATTACTCCCCCCATTTGTTGGGAAAGAAAAGGAAAAATTTTGGTGGTGTCCAAAGGAGAATTATAGACATTTGTGAGAGTTGTTTTTTGTTTTATTTTGTTTTGTTTTTTGCTGTCTTGCTCACTTGCACCATGAAGATGTGAGAGGCTCAAATGGTATTGAGTTCAGAAGTCAGAAGTGCTAACATGAGCAAAAGAAGGACTAAGAACAAAGCAAGTTCCCAGAAGAGATGGAGGGGGAGCTTAGCTTGCTCCTCTGCATGTGGAGAAATAGTGCCTACTTCATGGCTGTAGGGAGTAAATGAGAGAATATGTTCTTGTTTACCTGGCTAAGTGCCTGGTAGTAATAGACACTAAAATGTTAGATCCATTCAGCCTCCAAATCATCACTCCAAAAAGTCAGCCTTGTGCTCAATTTGTACTCAGTAGATAGGCATGAATTTTTTAAAATGTTTATTTATTTTTGAGAGAGAGAGACAGAGACAGAGAGACAGAGACACAGAGAGAGAGAGACAGACAGGGTGTGAGCATGGCAGGGTCAGAGAGAGAGGGACACAGAATCTGAAGCAGGTTCCAGGCTCTGAGCTGCCAGCACAGAGCCCAAGGTGGGGCTCAAATTCAGGAACTGTGACATCATAACCTGAGCTGAAATCAGAGGGTTAACCCATTGAGCCACCCAGGCACCCCTCAGTAGGTATGTATTAAATGAAAGTATTCAATTTTGTTTATGATATTGAAAAAATTGTTGATAGTTGACATCTATGTCTTAATTTACAACCCACGCCTCTGATTTGGCTAATATCTAAATTACCAAATCTTTCTGGCATGTCATTGATTGAATAAAGCTTTACAGCTATCAGCTTATAGTTCTGAATGATAATGCAGGGTTTTAGAGCTTGTGGACCAAATGTTGCTTACAGAATTGAGAAGGAAGCAAAAAAAAAAAAAAATTCTTCGATAATGAGATGAGCACAGAATGAATAAAGAAATTTCAGGTGTATAAAGCCATCTCAAATTGACTTGAATTGTTCCCTGGCCTGAAGCTCTTTGCTAGGACTGTGTTGAAGTTTTTACTAGACTTGAAGGAATGTGTCATTCCAGAGAATTGTGGTTAACCATGAATATATGGAAAAGGAATTCTGCTCCCACTGGTGAGATTGTCACTTTGGTAAGATAGGTAACTTGACTGTATATGGAGGTCTTTAAATATGTGAGTCAATTGATTCCTCTTGTTTTGACTCCTTGTTTGACTTTCCCTGAAGTTTGCCCTTTAGGGATGGAATGGACTGACGGATGAGACCTCTAGTATCCTGGTTCCTCTGAAGGTTACTTCTTGTAAACTCATAAATTGACATTCTGTTTATGTATCATCAGTCCCTGTGGGCTTGGATATAGTGAGTCTGCTCTTGAGAAAGCTTTCTTCTTTTTTTTTCTCTTCTGGATGTACAGCCTTCATCAGTGTTTCTAAGCATGTGAAAGTGAATCCTCTTTAGTATGTGTCCATGAGGAGACACTCTGAAGCTTTTTCTCTGGTGAACATATCAGCCATTTTTCTATTCTGTGCATCTTGTGAGATAAAAATTTATATCACTCAAATCTGTTCCTATTCATTTTCTTTGGTGTTATATGAAAATAGTCTTTACTACACATGAATATTATTCTAATAAAGCTTTTTAGGGGTTATACATATGAAATAAGATTTCTGTGAGTATGTGTCAATATTATGATAACTATTTTTAATGATTGTTAGCCTTTGTTACTGGAGGTCAGTGTAAGATTTGTAGATTCATGTTGACTGTCCTATTAAATTTAAGAAAAACATGATAAATTATAGTAATAATTCCTTTGAATTACAATTGTCACAAGAAGTTGCTATGGGAATAGTATTATTTATTTCATAATTCAATAAATTAAATTAGTGCTAAGTTTCCATAGTGTGGTATATTTCAAACTCTTTGTCTGCCTGATGAAATAATTATTGTAAATCTGTCCAGGACTGTGTTCTTCCTATCTTTTTAGATAAACAAGGCTATGAATTTGACTTTCTGTTTCAGATATTACTACATTAATGTATTTTGTTGTGCACATGAATTTATGTACAATTATTTATTCATTTATTTTTCAAAATGAAAAAAATTTCCTTTACTCATTTACAGTTTTATTCCATCTGAGTTTATAGTTTTATATTTATTTTGTTGTTACTTAGTAAGAAATCACCTGTTTATTTTTCTTAAAGTGTTTCCTTTTTTAAAAAAAAATTTAATGTTTTTATGTATTTTTGAGAGAGAGAGAGAGAGCGCGCGCGCGAGCGAGCATGAGTGGGGGATGGGCAGAGAGAGAGAGAGGGAGACACAGAATCCGAGGCAGGCTCCAGGCTCTGAGCTGTCAACACAGAGCACGACACTGGGCGCAAACCCATGAATCGTGAGATCATGACCTGAACCAAAGTCAGATGCCTAACCGTCTGAACCACCCAGGTACCCTTAAGGTGTTTTATCTTAATGAATGAGCAATAAGATTCTGAAAATGTTAGGACTCTTTACATTTTCCAATTATGTACTCATTTGGGCTGCTGGATTTTATGTATATTAAATTTTTCAAATTTAAGAAATGAAAGCATTGCTTTAAATGTTTTGTGTATCTTGCCATCTCTTATCTATGAGTATATCACAAGTTTTAGTTCTGCAGGGTGGGCTGTTTAAATATTCTTTAGCTAACTGAACTAGGTTTAGCTGTATTTTGCTCCACTGAGAGTGAGAAGGTTCCTGGTAGTCTCTATTCTTTGACACAGGGAAGAACACCAAATGAGATGGGAGAGATCACCACCAACAAAATCCAGAAGTCTTTTCTGTATGACAACTTCATGAGAGAAGTTGAAAAACACGCTATTTTTTTTGACCTGAAGTGTAACTTCAGTTTGCCCTTTAGATGTTCTGCAAATTGGTAAAGATAACAAAAAAGAATCTTAGGTTAGCTTAAAAAAAACAGCTGTAAAATAATTAATGCATCTGGGCTTTTCTGCAGTTATTAGTATTCTGGAAATATCTCACTAAGTTACATTAGCTTTTTGAAAACTCTGCAACATCTATTTTAAAAATCTGGTCAGTAATCACATCTCTAGTGCATTAAATGCAAAACAAGATCTCTTTAAGAGCCGGATAATACTGTGATATTGCATATAAAAACAATTATGTAGTGAAATGGTTAGGGTGAAACGAGGAAACACAATGAAATACATTTCTGAGTAACTTTTGTAACAATGTGAATCTGTGTTGCTGAGGCATATAAATGGACACTAGCTCTTTTGCACTCCTGAGTTTGTGCTGAAGGCCTACAACTTTCTTCTTTCAGCTGATTGATTTTGAATTTTTCAAACTGATTAATGTTTTCATTTGAATGGTAATGCTGACTTTGCAGAAGATGTGATCTTTTAATTAGCAGATGCTGAGATTAGCATTAGGGCTGAACAGTAATTAGCATTTGTTCTTACAGTACAAGAGCACAGACCCGAGTGCTGCAGCCAACAGTGATCCTGTGTTTTCCTTACATTGCCTCTTTAGATCTTCTTTATGAGAGAGGCTACAAATTATTGATATACTCAATCACGGTGTCACCAAAAACATCTCAACACATTGAAGATTCACTTAAAAGCAAAATATTTTCAGTCCTCATACTAGTGTAAATGTAGGATTGTTTTCAAGGTCTATCTAAATATTTTATAATGGAATTTACGTAAATGCTATTTAGAGAAAGGCTAAATTCTTATTTATGTTGTAAATATGTACATACGTATGTGTTAAAGCTCTCTGGAAAAGTCATGAGTCTTGGTTTCCAGATTGTGCTGATTCAGTAACACCCACCATATTTCCAAAGCTATCTTGAGAATCAACTTAAGATATGATCTCCAACTGGAGACATAGAGCTGAAGAGGTTAAGGATTGGGATTTGGGTTTAGGCAAACCTAGATTCAGATCTTTTCCATGCTACTTCCTAGAGCATATTATTTGACAATTCATTTTTCAGTGTCTTTATCTATAATATGAAGATTGTGATAGAATTATTATAAAGATTAACACTGGTATTTCATGAAAGGCAACTAGGCTATGTTAATAATGAGTAACTATCACTGTTTTTAAAAACCTACTATGTATATTAAGTAATATTCATTCTCAGTGTAACCTACATTTAAAAATATAGAAAAATGATTTCTTTACTTATTTTAGCATAGTTAAGCTTAGCAAAGAAAATAATTAAGAGTAATATAGAGTAACTAAATCCCCTTAAAATAAATATGTTCTCTTATTTCAGACAGGCATGCTTTTTATATTATCTGTGAGCAGCATGTATCTGTCTCTACCTCCTCTCTAGAAAGCCCTGTCCTTTTATCTGTATCTATTCTAGTTCTTTTTTATTTAGGAATTCTTATGGATACATTGAGGTGTCCTTTGTAAAACTTCTGCCAAGCAGTGGCTTTTTTTGTTCTTGGTTTTTGATATAAATGTTTTCTACAACAAATGTCAGAGGGAAACCGTCAAAGCATCAATGATGAAATATTCATATAAATTCAAGGCAGTTTGTTCACATATACAATGTGAACAGCCTACATTTTTAGGCTGAAGGTAGAAACTGGGATGTAAACATGTGGCTGACTGCTTAATATATATCAAACTTCAACATGATGAGACTTTAGCCACTAGCATTTAAAGAGGAAATTATTGGTGATTCCTACTGCCCAGAGAAACACGGTCCTATACAGATTCTTTCTTTCTTTCTTTCTTTCTTTCTTTCTTTCTTTCTTTCTTTCTTTCTTTCTTTCTTTCTTTCTTTCCTTTCTTTCCTTTCTTTCTAAAACTAGTGGTGACATTTAAAATAGCCCTACAGTAAGTGCATTTACATTTGTTACTATGGATATTACTCTCTCCCAGGAAACACCAAACAGAAGATGTAAACTTTGAGTGAGCAGAATAATTGATGGTCTCTATCTCTATCCCCACTCTTTGCTGCCTACCCTCTTAAATACAAAGGCAGAGAAAGAGTAACAAATGAATCAAAGTAGATTTACAAAAACAAAACAAAACAAAGAAGCAGCAGCAAGATATAATGCTTCATTTCTATAAGAGTTTAAGTGGTGCTTGAATGTAATGAAATTTTAACATGAAGAAAAAGTAGGACTTTCTTGCAGGGTATCACTTCTATTGAAAGCAGGTAAAACAAAATACAACATCGAAGTAGAAGGGCTGTTACTTCAGAATTAGAACATAGTTAAGAGAAAGTTCTTGAGAAAGAACTGGCTGTTTTAAGTTCATAAACTGATGTCTGTTTACTTGCATTTGTATTTAGTTGAGTGTCAGAAGATAGTAAGGCCATTGAATATTTGGCAAGCACTTTGGTTTAGTTTTCAGACCTAATTAATAGGAGTGTTCCCCCAATTGATCTTTGAAGATTTCCTTTTCTTTTCATCTCTAAGCAGGACTTTCAATTCCACAAGCTTAATATAAAGAAAAGTTCATCTTTCAAATAGAGTTTACTTGAACATATTTGAAACCTATGTAAAGATCTTTATAATTTTAAAAATTCTGTTAGTGCTGAAAGAAAATGTTGAGTGGGTGACAATTTTCTATGTTTACTACATATCTTATTAGCAAGTTTTAGGAAAGTTCAATGGCTATATAGAGCTATGTACAGATATTTTGATAGGGATGTCCTCATGAGCTACTGGTAGTGTTTCCATAAATGTTTATTT